>NC_137152.1:18302318-18324818 GCF_951394435.1 Stenella coeruleoalba
CTGTTGTGGAGCACAAGCTCCAGATGCGCAGGCTCAGCAGTTGTGGCTCACGGGCCCAGTTGCTCTGCAGCATGTGGGATCCTCCCAGACCAGGGCTCGAACCCATGTCCCCTGCATTGGCAGGCAGACTCTCAACCACTGCGCCACCAGGGAAGCCCTAAAAATGTTTTTTGATTTACCTTTTTTTAATGTCCTAAGAGAGAATCCCCCTCCCCCCACCACGCCCCGGTTGGGTCACCCGCTGATTTGGTTTTGTGTACGATAAATTCTTCAGAACTTATTCGAAGTGTTTGGTGTATTTTCCAAGTTACTATTGTAGCAGAAGGCAGACATCCTTGGATAGGAATACGTGGGCTCTTGAGGTTCAAGATAGATGTTTTCAACTCAGATTTTATACTTATTAGCCTTTATGTCTAAAGTACACATCAGTGACCAATAAGCTGTAGTACAGCCTTGAATACTGACTGAAGGGGGTCTGAAATTCCATGGGGATTAAAAATAGCAAAACCACATGCTGAAATTAGAATTTATATTTAGACGATATATTGTCTTTCACTCACCCTGCAGAATTTTATTTTTAAGGCTGTACGTTGTGTGGCTCTCTGTTTCTCATTTTAGAAACACATGGAACTCACTGGAAAGCCAGACCTGGTTAATACAAACGTAGTCTGGGTAAACATGCAGGAGTTGCCATGCAGAATAGAGGCAGAGCATTCTTTACCACCACTGTACTGACTCAGTTTAATCACACACCCCGAAGTTTATTTTGTGGAAGTGGCACCGTGAAATGCTGTCATAGAATCCTGCAAGGCATTTTGGGACGTGTAGTTCAGCCTTCAACAGGAAGACCACCGGAGCTGGGGGCAGATGCTTCAGGGAAGGATGCCTTATGTGTGCACGTTCTCCATACTGTCCTGCATTGTTCCCTTCTTTACCTCACCGCTTAGATGCAGTGCAGTGCAGGACATATTTGTTGGCAATCATGAGGGCTTTGGAGAGGAACCGAATGGTGGAAACTGAGATTTCCAAAGCCTCCTACATTTTAGGGCAGCACTCTAATTACAGAGCAGGATTTCTGAGTCTAAGATCTTTCTTGTGGGCTTGATAATTTTTGTGTTTTCCTCCTTTAGACATAACCTTGATGATAACCTTGATACGGGATATGTTTCCCTTGGAATGCCAAACAGAGATCGTTTTATGCTTTTGAGTCATAGTTATAAATAATGTTGCTTATTATATACTCCAAACTCATTCAACAAAAATTTATGGAGCACGTACTCTGGGCCAACATTGTTGCAGCCACTAAGGATATAGCAGGCAGCTAAACTAAGTCCCTGTCCTCATGGAACTGACCTTCCAGTATGGGAAGACAGAACACCCAGTAGTTCTGTGGCAGGGTTAAGTGGTGACAGGTACTGTGGAGAAAAATTCAGCTGTGTTAGGAGGAAAGGGCTGAGGCAGTTGGGTGTTCCTAATCTCTGTAGGGTGGTTAGGGAAGTTCTCAATGTTGAGAAAAGGCGTTAGGATGTGAGGCAGTGAATCATGCAGGTATGTGGAGGAAAAGCATACCAGGCACAAGGGACAGCAAGTATAAAGGGTCTGAGATCGGAGGGTGCTGGGCATGGCTAAGGAATTGCAAGGAGCCAGTGTGGCAAGAGATGAGCAAACAGTGGGGAGAGTGGTAACAGGGAAGGTGGGGGGGGGGGAGACCGACTCTGAGGGGCCATACAGACCATTGTGAGGACTTTGACTTCGATTCTGGGGGAGATGGGGAGCTATTGAGGAGTTCTGAGCAGAGGAGTGCTGTGATCTGACTTGAAGTGAACTACTTTGACTGCTGTGATCCAGGCAAAAGATGCTGGCAGCTTGACCAACGGGATAGCAGGGCAGCTTGTGAGAAGTGGTTAGATTCTAGATGCATTTTTAAGCCAGAACTGGTAGGATTTGTTAGTCAGATCTTTGTTTCCCCATGTTATTATATAGAGTGAAAGGCAGAGGGTTTCCTTCCTATAGTCCATTGGTTCTGAATTGAATTCTAATGCATTTAATTACTCACCTAAAAATAAATAATTTTCAAGGTAAATAAAAGCATAGATTCTTTACCCAAATCACTGGTTCTTCCTAAACACAGACTTAATGGCTGACTCTTTTGCCATACAAAAAACACAAAAGGGGGCTTCCCTGGTGGCGCAGTGGTTGGGAGTCTGCCTGCCGATGCAGGGGACGCGGGTTCGTGACCCGGTCCGGGAAGATCCCACATGCCGCGGAGCCGCTGGGCCCGTGAGCCATGGCCGCTGAGCCTGCGCGTCCGGAGCCTGTGCTCCGCAACAGTGAGAGGCCCGCGTACCGAAAAAAAACAACAACAAAAAACCACACAAAAGATCTGGACACACACACACACACACACACACACACACACACACACACAGAGCATAGCACTGTCCTTGCTCTTAACAGGCTTTTGAGGGGAAAATGACTTGTGTTCAACGTTAAGCTCACAGTCTAGCTGATGAAACAAAATTATTGGACCAGAGACACACCACACACACACAGACACACACTCCTACCCCTATGGAGAGATGCCTGAAAGTCATGAGAATCACAGCTGGAACAAGCCATTGTCTCAGATGGGTGTGTGTTCATCCCTATGCAGGTGTGCTGAAGGGGTGGCAGGAAGTAATTAACAACTGCTATACTAATTTTAGTCTAAACATGTACATAAGTGGTTAGAGAAGGCAAAGCTGAGATGATTGTATAGAAAAGGTGAGATGTAAGCTAGGACTGGAAGGATCGGTAGGATATGAATAGCTGGAGATGAGGAGCAGAAGACATTCTTGTGGGGTCTCTTCTGCACCTTCTCCTACTCTTTCCCTAGAGAGTCTTATTTAGGTGATGCTCTGTTAGGGAAACCAGGTTTAGGAAGCTGTGTCGCTTCTACTCTGAAGCAGTAGATTGAAGTTAAATCTTTAGAGCAGACTAATCTTTGGTTTGGTTAGCTGCCAGACCCCAGTTTAGTGGTGTAAGGCTATGCTCTTCTTCTTTTTTTCTTTTTTTTTTTTTTTTGCGGTACGCGGGCCTCTCACTGTTGTGGCCTCTCCCGTTGCAGAGCACAGGCTCAGCGGCCATGGCTCACGGGCCCAGCCGCTCCGCGACGTGTGGGATCCTCCCAGACCGGGGCACGAACCCGTGTCCCCTGCATCGGCAGGTGGACTCTCAACCACTGTGCCACCAGGGAAGCCCTCTGCTCTTCTTTTTGGATCATTATAGATCAAAGAAAATCTTCTTGGGCAAATCTTGAAATTAAGAAAATATTGGGATTGTGCTCCATATCCTGTTCTTTGTTTTTATTCTTACACCTTGTCCTTCCACCAGTCTTCCTTCCCCTCCTCTCCATTTGCACTCAGCTCTCCTATAACGCCATACATGTGTTTCAAAAAATCATCAAGTTATGTAAAATCACACAATAACAACTAAATGGTTTATGGGAAAAACACGGGTTAGGAGCACAGCACACAAAAACTTCATCAGTGACACAAACAAGAATATAGGAACCTAATGAAAACAGTGGTGTAATATTATATATCTTAAATAGCTAAGAAATACATAACTACTACAACAAATACAGCATTTTACTGTGAAAAAGACCTGAAGTTTGCTTGTGAAAGTGAACATCAGAAGGGTTGCAGCTTGTGAGCCATGGTGAAGTGCTGGAAGGAAGGTTGTCTGAAATTGGAAGGAAAATTATAACAAACACCAGATGTGGATGTGTAGCTCATAACACACTCAGTGAACTGAGGTAGCTGGGCAGGGGTTGAGGTGTGTATGTACATGTGTGTTACATATATTCCTCTGTGGCTTGGTTCATCTGGGTGCAGTTTTCTGCATTCACCTAGTGTTTCTTACAAAATCCTGCATAATGTGAATTATGTGAACATAATTCACATTATGTTCACATTGTTCCCTGGTATGTCAATGGCATTGGAATAAATTCTCATTTTCAAAATAAGCATTGTAGTGGAACTAACTGTACCTTGTTTTATCTTTATGATTAACTAGTACCTTACTTTCCCCCTACTTTATTGTTCTCTCCTCATCCTCATAATGTGCAAGATTTTTCTTATTTTTACAAAGACTGATTGGAACATCTGTGAACCAGATAATTATTTTTTTTTTCCAGATAATTATTGAATATTGTCTCTCTCCAGGCTGCTTGTCTGGGGTGTGGCAAGTAAAAAGGTTTTGAAGCCGTGGGTTCTGCCCTTATATAGCTTCAATATTAGGAACCAAGCACAGACATTTGAAGCAAAGCAAAAGTTCTTAAAAAGTAACAATAGGGACTTCACTGGTGATCCAGTGGTTAAGACTCCCTGCTTCCACTGCAGGGGGCGCAGTTTCAATCCCTGGCCAGGGAAACTAAGATCCCACATGCTGTGAGGTGCAGCTAAAGAAAGAAAAAGAAAAGAAAAAGAAACGATATATTTTAGAATTAATACATCAGTGCTAAAGAGGGTAGAGTTAGTAAAGTAAGGCTTCTTACAAGATAAGAATTTTGATCCAGCTCTTAAGCAAAGTTACGAACATGGATTAGAGAAGTAAGGAACTCCTAACACCCAGAGAGAATGTGGAAATCCCCCAGGTTTTTTCTTTTTCTTTTTTTTTCATTCTCATGCTCCAGCCCCCAAGTGATCTTATGGTGGCAACAGAAGCTGCAGTGGGAGTCACCAAGAGCCAAAACACTCAGTTACTCCCCCTCCCCCCCTTAAGGAAGGAAGGCAGGCGGTAAAGCTTTCTGGCTAGCTGCTGGGAACTAGAACGTACCATAGAGATCATAGACAGACAACCTCAGGGAAAGTGACCCCATAAAGTTGTTTGTGGGCTTTGGAGCTCATCCCCCAATCTGAAAGGAAAGGATCTGAGCCTAATCAGCGTACCAAAAACTTTGAGAACTGAAATAAAAGACCACGACCCAAAACCCGGATTGACTTCTGGGTGGTGTGCACATGGGACAGATATAAAAAATGCTGCAACAGTTTTGAAAGCTGAACTGAGATCAGGGCCACAGTCCACAGAAAGTGGGTTGGAACTCACAACCCAAACCTAATGAAGTCAGTTGCTTGCTAAAGCAAAAACATCAACATTGTCCATAGGATTTAAGTAAGACCCATAGACTCATACTATTCAAAATGTCCAGGATACAATGCAAAATTACCTGGTATAAGAAGAACCAGGAAAAGCCCAACTTGGACGGGAAGAAAAAAAACCCGAAAGTCAACATTGAAATGACACTGATGTTACAGTTATATGACAAAAGAAATAGGAAATGTAAAGAAGAGCCAAATAAATATATTAGAACCGAAAAATATGATAACCAAAGTTTAAAAACTCACTGAGTGGGCTCAGTAGCAGAATGGAGATGACACAGGACAGAGCCAGTGAACTTGAAGATAGATCAGTAGAAATTATCCAATATGAAGGAGAGAGAGAAAGGGACAGAGGAGTTGAGCAGAACAGAGCCTCAGGGACCTGTGGGACAATAATAGAAAGTCTAACATTCATATCATTGGAGTCCAAAAAAAAGAGGAGGAGCACCAGGCTGAAAAAAATATTTGAAGAAATAATGTGAAAATTTCCCAGGTTTGGCAAAAGACAGACTTACAGATTCAGAAAGCTCAGTGAATCCCAAACAGGATAAACCCAAAGAAATTCACTCCTGAACACATCATAATCAAACTGTTGGGGGGAGAGAAAAAAAAGGTCAAAAATCTTAAAAACAGCCAGAGAAAAATGATGTGTTATAAGGGAAGATTATTCAAATGATGACTGTTTCTTATCAGAAACCATGGAGGCCAGAGGAAGTGGAACAGTGTTTTTAAAGTGCTAAAAGAAAAGAATTATCAACTCGGATTTTTTAATCTAGCCAAAAAAAAAAATCTTTAGGAGTAAAGGTAAAGAAAGACATTTTCAGATGAGGGAAAACTAACAGAATTCATTGCCAGCAGACCTGCCCTGAAAGAATTGCTAAAGGAAGTTATTCAGACAAAAGGGAAATGATACTGGAAGGAAACTTGGAACATCAAGAATGAAGGAAGAGAAAAAGTAATGGTATATATAATAGACTGATTTTCCTCTTCTTGAGTTATTTGAAATATATTTGATAGGTGAAAGCAAAAATTGCAGCATTGTCTGCTAAGGATTTCAGCGTATGTAGGTCTAATATGTGAGAAAACTACAACATGGAGGAGGGAAAAGGGACCTATGTGGGTTTTTATGTTCCACATAAAGTGGTAAAATTTTGATTCTAAATTAAGTATATACGTTGTCATCTTTAATGATGAACTTTAACAAAGAGATGTTGTCAAAACCACAGTTAATTTAATTAAATAATAAAAAAATGTTTGAATAACCCAAAAGAGGGCAGGAAATGGCAAAGAGGGAGGAAAAACAGAGAGAACAAACAGAAAACAAATAATAAGATGGTAGACCCAAATCCAAACATATCAATAACTACATTAAATGCAAATAGTCTAAATGTGTATACACCAATTAACAGAAATTATTAGACTGTATTTTTTTAAATGATACAACTATAAAATGTCTTCAAGAAACTCACTTCAAATATAATGATATAGGTCTGTTAAAAGTAGAAAATGGCAAAAGGTATACCATGTAAACACTAATCAAAACAAAGTTAGAGTTGCTATATTAACAGCAGAAAATTAGACTTCAGAGCAAAGAAAATTGCTAGGGATAAAGAAGGATTTTACATAATGAAAAAAGAGCTAATTCACTAAGAAGAGATAACAACCCAAAATCTGTGTGCACCTAACAACAGTGCTTCAAAATACCTGAAGCAAAAACTGGTAGAACTGAAAGGAGAAATACAGTTCATAATTATACTTGGCAATTTTTGTCACTCCTCTCACAGTAACTGATAGAAATATTGGATAAAAATTCAGCAAGTAAAAATTTATCCCTCTTTCGATAATTATTTTAACTGATACCTCTGCTTTCTGAAATACTTGAGAGGTTTCGCAATCCAGAAGAAGTTTGGAATTTCCTTCTCCCTTTATGTCTTTTGACTCTGTTGGGTTCCTAATTCAAACAGAGACTTTGAGAGTCTTTGTCTCAGTTCAGGTATGCCCTATAGACTCTTTAAATATCATTTTTAATTATATCATATTAATTATTTAACCATCTTCTATAGGCTTTTCATTGTTTCTAATATTCTACTGTTACAAATCTTGATCACACCTAAAAAGTAACATAAAAATTAAAGATAATATAAAGTAAAAATAACACTAAAAATAAGAAATCCTTAATATCATCAAAAAAATCAGTAAGGATATAGAAGAACTGTCAACCAATGGGATGTAATTGATAGGTATAGTATGCTCCACCCAACAATAGCATGATCCACATTCTTTTCAAGTGCACATGGAACATTCAACAACGATAGACTATATTCTGGGTCATAAAAAGAACTTTAATGAACTTAAAAGAATTGAAATCATACCAAGTATATGCTCTAACCATAATGGAATTAAGCTAGAAGTCAGTAAGAGAAATATAACAGGAAAATCTGCAACTTCTTGGAAATTAAACAACACACTTCTAGGGCTTCCCTGGTGGTGCAGTGGTTGCGAGTCTGCCTGCCGATGCAGGGGACGCAGGCTCGTGCCCCGGTCTGGGAGGATCCCACATGCCGCGGAGCGGCTGGGCCCATGAGCCATGGTTGATGAGCCTGCGCATCCGGAGCCTGTGCTCCGCAACGGGAGAGGCCACAGCAGTGAGAGGCCCGCGTACCACAAAAAAAAACAAAAAACAAACACACTTCTAAATAACCCATGGGTCAAAAAGGAGGTCTTAAGGAAAATTAGAAAATATTTTGAACTGAGTGAAAATGAAAATACAACATATCAAACAGTGATTGAGACAATATATACTGTGATGCCTACTATAATACAAAGTAGGCCAATTACCGATGTTTGAATGCTTATACCATTATTTATGCATCATGGACACATACAAAATCTGTAAAATACTCGAGTAGCAAGTGCCAAGGGATTGTATATTGACCCAGTTGGTAATATAAGTCAGTTAATTTGACAGTTAACTATTAAATAATCATGCTGTCAGAATCAGGTGTGGATCAAAGGGAGAAAGTAAAAAAATGAACACAGTAGGATGATGCACCTAAAGCAGTGCTTAGAGGGAAATTGATAGCATTAACTGTATTACAAAAAAAAGAAAGGTCTCAAATCAATAATCTGAGTTTCCACTTTAAGAAATTTTTTTGAAAAGCAGAGCACAATAAACCCAAAGCAAACAGAAGGAAGGAAATAGTGAAGATAAATCAATTAAATTGAAATTCTAGAAAAAATCAGTGAAACCAAAATCTGAATATTTGAAAAGATCAATAAAATTGATAAACCTCTAGCAAGGCTGACAGAGATAAAAAGAGAAAAGGTACAAATTAGTAATATCCAGAATGCTAGACCTCCACAGACTTTAAAATCATAATAAGGGAGTACTAAACATATTTGACAATTTAAGGATAGCAGACCAATTCCTCAAAAATCAAAAACTATAAAAATTCATCCAAGATGAAATAGATAACCTCAATAGTCCTATATCTGTTAAAGGAAGTAAATTCATAATTTAAAAAAAATAAAGTTGGAGGAATTAATAATCAATTGTAAGACTTAAAATAAAGCTATAGTAATGAGCAGTGTGTAATTGGCAAAAGGATAGAAACCTAGACCCATGGAGGAGAATAGAAATAATAGACTCAAACAAGTGTGGCTATTTGATTTTTGACAATGATGCAAAAGCAATTTAATGAAGAATGAATAGCCCTTTCAACATGTAATGTTGGAAAAATTGGGCATCCATATGCAGAAAAAATAAACTTTGAGCTAAAGCTCTTACCTTATACAGAAATTAAAAATATATATCATAGGTCTAAATGTATCAATAAAACTATAAAACTTTAAGAAGTAATACATAAGAGAAACTCTTCATGACCTAGGGTTAGGTGAAGAGTTCTTAGACATGAGATCAAAATCATGATTCATTAAAAAAAGGAAAAATCTTGGCACGATTAAAAACCTTTGCTTTGGAAAAGACACTGTTAAGGGAAAGAAATAACAAACCACAAACTAGGAGGAAATGTTTACAAATCACCTATCCAACAAAGGACCTGTATCCAGTATATATAAAGAACTCTCAAAAACACTCAGTAAAAAAAAAAAAGGCAACCAATCCAATTTAAAAATAAACAAAAGACTTGAACAGATTCTTTACCAAAGAGGACATAAAGATGACAAATAAGAATGTGAAAAGTTGTTTCATTATTAGCATCAGGGAAATGCAAATTGAAACCCTGACAAGATACCATTCCACACTTATTGCAATGGTTAAAATACAGAATACTGACAATACCAAGTGCTTGTGAGGATGTGGAGCAACAGGAACCTTCATACTTATTTTGCTGGTAGGAATGTAAAATGGTGCCTCCAGTCTGGAATACAGTTTGACAATTTCTCATAAAGATCAGTATACACTTTCCATATGACCTAGCAATCGTCTTGGTTATTTACCCTAGAGAAATGAGAATTTATACCCATATAAAAATGTACAGAAATGTTTCTAAGTAACTGAATTCATAATAGCCCAAAACTGGAAACAACTCAAACACACTTCAGTGGGTGAATGAATAAACTGTGGTGCTTTCATACCGTGGAGTACTACTCAGCAATAAAAAGGAGCAGACTACTGATACACCCAACAACTTGGATGGCTCTCAGAGGCATTATGCCTAGTGAAAAGAGCCAGACTCAAAAGACTACGCACTGTTTAATTCCATTTATATGGCATTCTTGAAATTTCAGAACTATAATGGTCAGTGGTTGTCATGGATTAGAGAATGGTCTGAATACAAAGGAGCAGCAAAGGGGAGTTTGGGGGGTGATGGAACTGTTGTGTATCCCGATTCTCATGTGTGTTACATGTGCTAAAAGTCACAGAACTGTACCCCTCTCCCAAATCAATCTTACAGTGACATTTTTTAAAGTAATAATTAAAGAAAATCAGGGGACTTCCCTGGTGGCACAGTGGTTAAGAATCCGCCTGCCAGTGCAGGGGATACGGGTTCGAGCCTAGTCTGGGAAGATCCCACATGCTGCGGACCGGCTAAGCCCGTGTGCCACAACTACTGAGCCTGCACTCTAGAGCCTGCGAGCCATAACTACTGTGCCCATGTGCCACAACTACTGAAGCCCATACGCCTAGAGCCCGTGCTCTGCAACAAGAGAAGCCACCGCAATGAGAAGCCTGCGCACCGCAAGGAAGAGTAGTCCCTGCTCACCACAACTAGAGAAAGCCCGTGTGCCGCAGTGGAGGCCCAAAGCAGCCAAAAAAAAAATTTTTTTTTAATTAGTTAATTTTTTTTTTAATTAAAGAAAATCAAATTTCTGTGGCCTGGTGATAAAAAGATATAACTCTGCTTCAAGGATAAATCTTTTCAAATACAAGGGTATATGTGGAGACATAGAGCAAAAAGACCGCCTTTTACACAAAAATTAGATGAATTAAATGTCCGGCATTGAGGTTACATGAGGTGAGTCCCAAAGCTGCCACCTTGAGAACACAGCCCGCCTAAATAGATGTGTGATTGGGAGCCCCTGCTAAGCTTTTTGTCAGGAAATCTACTCAAGGAGAAAATATTCAACTATGACAAAAATCTCTTTTAAGGGACAAAACATTAATATTCTCATTGCTAAAGTAAAAACAAAGGGAGGTCTTTACTAAGCCCAGGTTTTAAGAAATAGATGGGATAGATTTGGGCATCAGAGTGTCAGGCCACTCATGCAGGTTCTAACCATTTAAATAAGAAAGTAAAGCCTTGAAAACATGACAGTTTTGAATGGGAAATTCAGGATTTTAGAGCAGGGTGGGTTTTTGTTTTTAAAAACAATGGTAGAGTTCAGGAGGCTCTGCATTCTTTTATGCAGTATAGACATGTATTTGCTTATAGTTACCATTCTTCTGTCTTATTTATTGAGGGGGGAACACAGCATCATGGAGAACAAGAGAATCTCAGTCCTGGTTTGTTTTTATCTTGCCATAGCCAGCATACTGGAACCCCTTTCACACATACCCCTTCCTGTCAGTTAAAGGTGATCATTTAAAAACAAACAGACCACAAAAAGAAGAGCACAAATTCTAAATTTTGTAATGATAATTGAAAATGTAAATTAGTTTCAATCATGTTCCTTTTGTTCTCCTGGTTTGAAATTACTGGTTAAGGTTATTTTACATTCACAACTGTTAAACAGTGTGTCTGAGTGAGGTGAAATAGATTAGGGTGGAGTAATATTGGTGGGTGGGACCTCCCACAGGCCTGTGTATGACTGAATGCTCAAACTGCCTCCAGGCTTCTGCCCACTTACGCCAGCTCTAAAGGGGAACAATATTCCAATAAAGATGTTTTCTTTCCTTTTATTTTATAATGGTTGTGATTTACACCGTTCCATATTAGGCTTAGCAAATTAACATCCCCATCTTCAGCTGATTGATGTACCAATTTGCCCTTCTCATTTCTTCACAAAACTAATGGGCCTAATTTGGAGAACATAGGGCTCTAGCTCCTACATTCTGCATATACCTCGTGGGATTTTATTAGAATTAAGAGTTTGAAGTTGTGTTCTATGGGTGAGGCCCCTGACCTTATCCAAAGATACCCCTGGAATATTTTCACTATTTCCTGTTTTATTTATGAGGTTCCTCTATTAAACTTCATCTATAACAATAGGTTCTATTACTGAGAAAATGTTTGAAAACCACTCACCTGGAAAAATGAAATTCACAAATAACGAGAACTTGAATTTTTAACCAGTCATCTCCACTTGTCCCTGTGAGCCTTTATTTAGATTATTGCTAAAAAAAAAATTTGCGTTATTTCATGCTTTACTTACTCAGTATTGGAACGGTGTTTATTGAATACCTGCTGTATGCCAGTACCATATTTCAGGAAGGTGTGTTACTTTTTCTCACTTTGCTGGTTGAAAAACGGTTGAGAAGTGAAGTGGCCCAAGGCAGGAAAGAGGAAGAACAAGGAAGCGGACAAACCGCATCCAAATAATTGAGCACCACAGTGTGTATATCCAAGGTGGCGGTGACTCAAGTGAGATAGGTGAGCGGTGACAAACGATTTGAGAGAAACAAACCTGCTGGAGCTCACATTGAGACACTTCGGTTACAGTCATTGAGGATTACAGAACAAGTGGAGCCAGGAGGAATGCAGAAGCAACGAGACACTTTTTCATGTCAATGCAACCTGCCAAGGAATCCAATAAGATGCAGGCATAACGTAGGCTTAGGAGCTAAGGAATGCTTCATTGTTGATCCTTGAACTTTCTGTGCAAACGCCAGATAGAATATGATAGAGCATGGGAGGTAAGACCGAAAAACAGTGGAATAGGATCTAAATCTGTTGCGGCTGGGATGAAGCCTATCCCAGGTACCTGAGGACAGTTTTTAAAAGGGGAGAGAGAGCATTAGTGGGATATATTATTGAAGGGCATCCCATGCTTTGAGACCTAGATGTGTAGAGCCTGGGCAGGATTTTTGTTTCTGTTTTTCTGATTTTTCCACATATAATTTCCTAGGTCTCAAATCTTTGTTAAAAAAAGTTACAGGGCTTCCTTGGTGGCGCAGTGGTTGAGAGTCCGCCTGCCGATGCAGGGGACATGGGTTCGTGCCCCGGTCCGGGAAGATCCCACATGCCGCGGAGCGGCTGGGCCCGTGAGCCATGGCCGCTGAGCCTGCGTGTCCAGGGCCTGTGCTCCGCAACAGGAGAGGCCACAACAGTGCAAGGGCCGCGTACCGCAAAAAAAAAAAAAAAAAAAAAAAAAAAAAAGTTACAGGAAATTACTGTTTCCTTCCTTTTTAGGTGAAAGTAGTCGGGAGAGAACACATTCATGCCTGTGCATTTTATTCCAAGGAAAGTCCATCAGCCAGTTTGTGTTTTGCTTGTTTTAACACCTCTGTATAGAATGGTTTGGTTTCCTATTGTAAGTAGAAGGTGGCCTAGGTAAGCTTTCAGTAGGAAAGACCGGGTCTTGAATACAAGCAAGGCTAGTTTCTAATTAAACAAGTGTCTAATACTGTAATTTCTAATGCACTATAGAAAGAAAGGGCAAAGAGCTGCCAAACTAGTTTTTCTTGGCTCTGTTTTTGCAGTGCTAATATAATTCTGGCAAGTTGGAAGAATTCAGATGAGGAATTAGTAAATTACACGTGCATGTACGTTAATACCCTTCCTTTTGTTACTTTTTTTGGTTCTGAAAATTAATTTACTGACATTGGAAAAGTATAACTACAGTGACTTATTACTGAATAACTTCTCGTACAAAACATCATGGAGGAAAATCATAAGACATCCATCTACCATGAGTCTTTTGGATGTGTAATGAGTTTCAGTAACTAAATTATGTTAATAGCTACCTGAAATTTCCTGTAGGACATCTAAACCATTGGACTCCAATAAATTATCAGTAAGAGAATTTAATTCTTATCTTGTATTTTGATGGTGGCTGCTTAGGATGGGGAGTCTGTGGCCTTAAAGCCTAGTGGCCATGTTAGGTATAAGTTATATGGATTTATTTCATTGACTGAGCTGACTAGAACAGTATGACAGCCTAATGTAGTCTGACCAGTAGAACTGAATAGTTTCAAGAACTGAGTCTTAACTAATGAACTAGGAGAGCAAGGGAGGCGTAAATGTTAAATCTGTTTATAACATCAATTATAAGACACACCGCTGATTTAGTAACAGCCTTTCAGGGGAGAAGAAAATTGTTAGCAAAGACAACAGTTATAAGACAGATCTTTGTTTCAGAAGCATTCAGATGTGATGATAGGTGTCTTAGAATCAAGGCAAGAGTATTACCGAGTATAATGCTCAAATGATAGCTAAGGGGAACTGAGTGCTTACCATGTGCCAGACAGTACAGTTGTGCCAGACACTATATGCATTATCCAATTTAATCCTCACAAAACTTGCATGGGTGTTTTACAGATGAGGAAACTGAGGCTTGGAGAGGTTGACTCATCCTAGGACTCTGCCTACGATAAATGTCAGAGCCAGGATTTGAGGGAGAGCCTGTCTGACTGCAGAAGCCACACAGTTGTCCACTGTTTGGTGTATTTACCCTTTATCATTAATATAAGACCTTATGCCAAAAAGAAAGATTGAAAGGAGTCAGCCAAGACCTCTCCAAAATCTACCTCTTCACTTTCTGTTAAAGTAGTAACTGACCTCCCCTAACAACAAACAAAACAAAAAACACCCCAGCATGTCTTGAATATTCCTCAGCATCATTGTATATGTGAGCGTGTGGTATTCCGTGACGCTGTCAATCATTTTAAAACTACATTCATAGCTACAATTTCTGTCTTCTAATAGCTTATAAGGTGTATAATCTCATTATAGGCTGACATACAGAGACAGTAGAACAAAACAAAGAGTATCGAGATACATTAAGGGGTTTTTGTAGCCACATTTAACCAAAATAAGTTGTAAAGCAAACATATGCTACCTATTGTTTCGGGCACTGTTGTACGCATTTTCTCTATTTAAACTCTTAATCTGCACCATAATCCTATGAGGCACTGTTGTCATCCTTGTTTTACAGATGAGGAAATGGAGATTGTGGTTAGATGCCTTGCCCAAGGTCATGTATCTAGTAAGTGGTAGAGCCAGGATTTGAATTCAGACTGGTTCTAGAGTCTGTGCTCTTACCAACCACACTGTACTTGCCTCATTTCATATTTTCACATTTAACAGTTTAAAATACCTTGGCTTTACTTAGCACCTTTCTTCTAAAGAGCTTATGTTGTTGGTGTCTTCATCCTCCCTATGCCAGAATCTTGGGAGTCCTGAGATATTTATGATAGGATCTCTATCCTCAAGGAGGTTACAGTACCTTAAACAGAACTGCTATATTAGCTATGGAGAGATTAAAAGTGAGGAAATATTTTGTCCTCTTTCAGCCTATTGGAGAGGTAGAAATCAAGTCAAGTCTTTGTTTGTAGTGATTGGTACTGAAATCTTACCACTCCATCCTTTTTTTTTTTTTAAATTTGCTTACATGATCAAAGACTTTTACTCAGAATTATAAGAGTGTATTGTTTGGCCTTGGCTCTTGAATGAAGTTCACCAAAATTAAAAAAGAAAAAAAAAAAGGTCACGTTCTTGCAGGTGCCTCTTTGGTTTATTTCAGGAAACTTCCCAAACGCAAGTATTCATAGCTAATAAAAAGTTACAAGACTCACTACTTACCACTCATATGTCAGGTACTATACTAAGTGTTTCACACATATTATCTCATTTAACCCTCATAACAGTGCGTTGAGGTGGAGTTTCTCCCCCCACCTATTTATAAATGGGAGGAGAAGTTACTTGATCTCTCTGAGCCTTAGTTTTTCCATTTGTAAGACAGAGGAAAGGAAAGGCTCTTTATGTTCTAATAGGAATTTCTATGTCCAGATGAAATTTTTCTCAAGTATATGCACAGAGATCTGTGTGGAACATAAACTTTACTTTTAAGAACTCAGATTTTGACATCTTTCCAATCAGAGACGCAGTTTCTGAAAGGTGCTTCTCAGAATGAAGGTGAGCAAAAATTAGAAAATTAAATTGTTAGAAACAGACATTGTGTGTCCCCAGTGCAACCACGATACACATTGGAAAGCTTTTTATAAGGCTTGGCCAGTTTCTCCTTGCAGCCTCCACCTCTAGCCCCCAGGCCAATGCCCTTCACTTTGGCCCTGTGCTCCAGCCACTTCGACTCATGGTGGGCTGTGCCCTAGTCGTGGCATTGCCGTAGCCTAACTGCGTGAGCAGGGTACCAGGTGCCTATAATAGACTGCTTCTCTGGCGCACTAAGCAAGTATTTCAGGTTGAAAACTATCCACAAAAGAACCGATTAACACGCAGAATGACATTGTTGAAAGTGCATGAATGAGAAGTGGCATATTACAAAGATCAAGGGGCTTGGACACTGAAAACCTGGGATCAAGTCTTGGCTCTGCCCCTTACTAGCTGCATGACCTAGGGCAAGTCCCATAACCTCTTTGAGTCTCAGCTTCCTTATCTGTAAAATGAGGATAATCAGAATAGCTAGTTCATTTATTGAAGATCAAATGGGAAAAAGCATAGTGCAGGGGAGATGGAGCTGAAAACTAGAAAATGTCAAATGGATATTAATACATCATGCTAAACTTCATCAAGCCTCTCCTTTAGCGTAGTGTGATTTAACACATCAATAGCATTCAGGAAATCTCTGTCCACTTTAAATAGCATGCATGTATGTGCTTTAAAATTGTACCTCAATTAATCCTACACCAGCATTCAGGCCAAGATACAAGATGCCATTTGGCAATAAAAAACCTTGATTCTAACCACGAACCATCATTCTAATTTTGACTCCATCAGTTTTTCTAGGAGGTTTTCAAACTGGCCATTACTGCCCCCTTCACTGACCAGATCTGGGATCATGAACAGGTGACTTCACCTTGATGAGCTCTGTCAAACAGGGAAGATAATTCTAGTTTCCCTCCTACGTGACAGACCTGTTGTGAAGATCAAATGCTTTGAAAAGCCTAACATACAAGTGCAAGGGACATGAATTTAAAATTGAATATGATCATCTGAGACCTCTCAGTGTAGCATAGAAATTAAAACATGCAAATAATTCTGTTAGGAAATGGAAGGTAAACATGCCATTAAAAAGTTAGGGAGAGGGCTTCCCTGGTGGTGCAGTGGTTAAGAATCCGCCTGCCAATGCAGGGTACACGGGTTTGAGCCCCTGGTCCAGGAACATCCCACATGCTGCAGAGCAAGTAAGCCCGTGGGCCACAACTGAGCCTGAGCTCTAGAGCCCACGAGCCACAGCTCCTGAGCCCGCGTGCCTAGAGCCCGTGCTCCGCAACAAGAGAAGCCACCGCAGTGAGAAGCCCGCGCACCGCAACGAAGAGCAGCCCCCGCTCGCCGCAACTAGAGAAAGCATGAGCACAGCAATGAAGACCCAACGCAGCCAAAAATTAAAAATTTTTTTTTTTAATTTTATAAAAAGTTAGGGAGAGTGGCTGCCATGAGAAGGGAGTAGATAAATGGAAATATCCACATTTGACTGCAATGCAGTGTTGGAAAAGACACCCACACCGGGCTATATGCTCCTGCAATCTTATCCTGTTTCTCTCATTCTCTGGTATAGCTTTAGCAGCTAGAACAGTGCCTGGCATGTGGTAGATGCTCAGTTTGTTCAATGAATGGACAGCAGTCTTTCTGCTGAGCACAGTGACTAGTGGTGTGAAGGGAGGCTGACTTTGGCTTGCCTTGGGTCAGCCATAACAGCCTTGTCCTAGTTCTCCATCTGAGGTAGAACTTGTTCTGAGATGTCACCTAAGCCAGAGTTCACCTTAACATCCAGGTCAAATTACAAGGTTAAGTTTTCATCCTAAATGTTGCATCAATTTATTTACAGTAGCCATGTGCATTTATTTTAGTAACTGTTGATATTGCTCATCATAGACCCTTAGGGACCAGTTATTAAGGTATTAGAAAGCTGACCAAACATTCTAGATGTCGATTTTGCCTGTTTTTGTGGGGGGGCGGGGGGGCGTGGGTTGGGAAGTGGTAGAGGAGTTTTATTTTAGCCAGATTAGATATATTAGGTGAATGTGCCAGGGAAGCAAAGTCAAAGTCGTTTTCAGTCTAGTTTAGATCTAGAAAGAAACCCTAGAAACTGGTCTAATCTGGGAAACCATTTTTTTCCAAATAAGATTTCATGCAGAATCCCCGACTATAAAAAAGATAAATAAGATTTGTATCAATATAGGTGTCTTTTAACTTTATAGCTTTTTTTTTTCGTTTGTCAGTGAGAACACCAGTTAATATGTTGGGATCTTACATGTCTTAAAATTTGGGAGGTAGTACATGTGAATATGCCTGTTTTGAATTTTTTACAATGAATATATGATCAGTGAAATGAGAATCAAACATTTGGAGAAGCCTCTGAGGCATGTGGATGGAACGTACTTGAAAAACACTGATCTAGTGCTACTCGTCCATACTATAGATATGGAGATTGAAACTGTAATGTAGAGAACCTCATTCTGTCTCCACGGTCTGCTTCTTGGTATGGTGATGTTAATGACTTCAGTGAATCTGAACATAGTTGACTACTTTAGTACTTCCAGGTATCAGGGGTTTCTCCTACTTGCATAAATGTTTCTAGGCCATCTTATGGTTCCAGTGGAATCCAAGGTGACTTACAAACCTTTATTTTTATTATTTCTTCTGGTTAGAAATTTGTATTTACATTTCTCATCCTGATGTTAATACATGATTATATGTAGGATGGGGGCAAATTGAAATCTTTGGGGGTTTTTGTTTGTTTTTTGGCATGGGGTTAACCTAGAAATATGACATTTAAAAAAGGAAAACTTCTGAAGGAAGGGCAGTAAATTCAAGGTAGAATCCTAGAATTGTCCCCAGTCCCAGTGAGGACCTCATGGCCAGTATTTGGGTATTTCAACATCTGCAGCGTTAAAGCCAGGCCTGTCTCCTAAGATGGAAATTGCCATGTGCAGAATGACTTGACAGAAAATGGTGTACATTCTATATAATCTTCTAACAGCAGAATGCGACCAGTGGCGCTTCCCTAAAAAAAATAAATTACCCGAAATTTGCAGCACATTCATATTCAATTTCATCACAGCAGATGCTCATTAGTATGTTGTTATTAATTGGTATTCACTTTAGGTTTTGTTTAAAATGAAGATAATAATTAGGTTTTAATTACTGCATCATTCGTTGGGGGGGGGTTGTCTGCGGGGAGAGGCAAAGAGTGAAATGCCTCTTAAAGCACTGAAATAGTTCCTGATGCTTATTTAGCACCGTGTGCTGCTAAAGACATTGAAAAATAACTTCATCTTTACCCAAAAAAAATAGGGCTAGGATTCTAAAATGAAGAAATTGCTGTGTGTGTGTTTTTTAAATAAGCCCATCGTTATCAAGAACTCACTGTAAATTGTCTACTTGATGGACATACTGAATCAGATGATAATGTGCACTACCATTCTTCCTAATCAAATTACCAAAAAGACTTCTTGGAAAAGTAACCCTCGCAAGCGGCTGATTAATGAAGTGGTGGCAATGTTTTGTATTAGAACTAATTGAAGTAATCCAAATAAGTTATTTCTGTAGCCTATGGAAATAATTTCCTTTGCAAAGAAGTACAGTGGAGCTGGCAATCCAGTATTTTTTTCACCCTCTGTTGTTCTCTATTTGCAAAAAAAAAGCTAAGTTAATATAGATATTGCAAATAAAATGGGTAGAAAACCAATTTAATGGAGTGGCAGGAAAAACAAGAAAGCAGATCTCAGTCTTTTTGTAATCAAGACTAATATTTATATAAGGCTTAAAGGTGTATGGAAATTGAGGGGTACTGGAATTCTAAAGGCATATGTTAACTAAAACAGTAGAGCTGGCAGGTTTTATTTTTAAGCTACTATTTCTTTTTTAAAGGAACATTTATTTATTTATTTATTTAGGCTGCGTTGGGTCTTCATTGCTGCGTTCGGGCTTTCTCTAGGTGCGGTGAGCAGGGGCTACTCTTTGTTGCTGTGTGTGGGCTTCTCACTGCGGTGGCTTCTCTTGTTGCGGAGCACAGGCTCTAGGCGCTCGGGCTTCAGTAGTTGTGGCACGTGGGCTCAGTAGTTGTGGTGCACGGGCTTAGTAGTTGTGGCGCACGGGCTTAGTTACTCCGCAGCATGTGGGATCTTCCCGGTCCAGGCATCGAACCCGTGTCCCCTGCATTGTCAGGCGGATTCTTAACCACTGTACCACCAGGGAAGTCCCTACTGGGGTATAGTTGATTTACAATGTTGTGTTAGTTTCAGGTGTGTAGCAAAGTGAATCAGTTATACATATACATATATCCACTCTTTTTTTTTAAAAGATTCTTTTTGCATATAGGCCATTACATAGTATTGAGTAGAGTTCCCTGTGCTATACAGCAGGTTCTTATTAGTTATCTATTTTATATATAGTAGTGTGTATAAGTGGTATCTGTGTGTGTGAGAGAGAGAGATGGAATATTACTCAGCCCTAAAAAAGAATGCAGTAATGCCATTTGCAGCAACATGGATGGACCTAGAGATTATTACACTGAGTGAAGTAAGTCAGACACAGAAAGTCAAATATATGATATCGCTTATATGTGGCATCTAAAACAACAGGTACAAATGAACTTATTTACAAAACAGAAGTAGAGTCACGGATGTAGAAAACAAACTTACGGTTACCAGGGGATAAAGGGTGGGGAGGGATAAATTGGGAGATTGGGATTGACATATACATATTAGTTCTTTATCTTTACAACATTCCTGAGAGGTTTATTAGCCTCATTTTATAGACGAAGAAATTGATGTGTGAATAGGTTAAGCATTGTGTCCAAGGTCACCCAGTCCTTTAAGTGGCAGAACTGACTTTCAGACCAGATTCAGTCTGACCCCAGAGCCAGTCTGCCATGGGGAGATATACGCAGGAAATGTTAGAAATCATTTCAAGGGACTAGTGTTGTGTCATTAGGTCATATGTTGAGGCTCAGTGAGAGGTGGGAGATGGGTTCCGCGAATCCGTTCCTTCCACGAAGCTTCCTTGAGGGCCAACCGCATGCCTGGCTCTGGCCTCAGCACCCACAGTGCACAGGGGACTACACACAGTCCCTGCCCTCAGGAGTTCACATCCTAGGAGGCGGGAGGGTGATCACACCGGTAAGGACTATTGGAGTGTGTTCTCTGGGCTGGAGGGGTGTGGTGAACCATGGGATTCTAGAGGAGAGGTGACTAGGTCTGTCAGGCAGAAAGTGGGCAAACCGAAGCATGGAGGCACGAAGGCTTCCCAGAAACTGCAATGACTTTGAGGTCGGTGAGGTAGGTGGAAACTGAGTTGGGTCTTTAGGCAAGGCTGAAAGGATGAGTCTGAAAGGGAGGTCAGAATTGCCTGGGCCAGGGCACAGAGGAGGGAGGGAGCACGCGGCCTGCCTGCCTGGAACAGGAGGTGGGAAGGAGCGGGGTGGGTCTGTGGCCAGGCTGGCGGTTGAGGGGCATGTGGAGAACTCTTGAGAGTGGGCCTGAGGGATTGAAATTCTGTCCATGGTACTCCATGGTCTCGCTCAGTGCCAGCAGGGTTTAGAGTTCTGAATCTGCTTCATGCTGCGATGCCTAGAGTAAATTCTGTCTTCACCTTTTGCAAAGTAGTGGGGTTGAATACACCATCATTGTATTTTAAAGTTATAGTCAGTACTGGTTTATTTGTGCTCATAAAAGAGGAAGAATGTTTGTTTAATGATCAAAAAATACTTTTGGAGTACATTTTGGGTTTGGGGGCAGCCTATTTTCCTTCCTGGTTTGATACTATTCAGGCTTAAACCAAATGAATTTGACTTTTATGAGTTTATACCAGTTGATGTGAGAAGGCAGGCCTTGAATGTTCTAGGTTGTACAAGGAAGATCACTTGAGTTTATGATTTTGCTGTGGCTAATCTCTAGGGTCGTGAGCTCAACTCTTCACACCCCAAGGAATTTAATTCAGGGGCAAGTTATATTTATTTTCAAGTTGATACCAAGATAGTTTTAGCCAACTTCTTCTCTGTCCCTTCAGATGAGGCCAGGTGAGAGAAGACTGACTATCACCATACAGCAGTCTTAGAAAGCTAAAGTAAAAGACTGTGTTGTCAAAGTAGTTCAAAAGAAAGTCAGTTGAAAATCAGCCACTTTGGAAACAGTTTGGCAGGTCCTACTAAAGCTGAACATTTGCATGCCCCGTGACCCACCATTTCCACTTCTGGGTAATGGTAGTCAACAGAGATGTACACATATGTACTTCAGGTAGCAGCACCATTCTTAATAGCCAAAAAGCTGGAAACAATTTAAATGCCCTTCATCCATAGAATGGCTAGATTATGATATATTCATTCAGTGAAATACTTTATGGCAGTGAGAATAAACAGACTCCCGCTACCTGCAACAACATGCATGAATCTCACAAACATAATGTTGAGCAAAAGAAACCAAAGAGAAGAGAATGCAAACTGTGTGATTCTATGCACATAAGGTTGTGTGTGTGTGTGTGTGTGTGTTTAAGGCAATTCTGTTGTGTTCCTTAGGTGGAGGTTGGGGAATAATGGGAGGAGAACAAGGGCAGGCTTCTGGGAGGCTGGTAAAGTTCTGTTCCTTGTTCTGGATGCTGATTACAGATATGTTCACTTTGTGCATCAAGCTATACACTCATTATTTGTGCACTTTTGGTGTGTAGATTACAATTCAACAGAAAGAACAAAAATGCAAGTTAGGTTTAACTCTCCCCTGTATTTATGTTAATGAAAATATATCCTATCCTAACCTTGCAGTAACTTGCTTGAACAAGCA
>NC_137152.1:18329818-18384818 GCF_951394435.1 Stenella coeruleoalba
ATCCAGATTGTTCCCTAGATGTTCTTAGATTCCTAGGGGACAGATTCCTCTTCCAGACATTTCCAAAATTCTTATCTGAAGGGCTGAATGATCAGCAGTTTTCAAAAAGTCCAGTGACTCGGAGACTTGTAGAAGTGATCTGGAAAGTCACTGGAGACTTACCCCAGCTTTTTAGAGAACATCAAGGAGTGTATGCTGCCATCCCCGAAAATAGGAGATAACAGAGTAGTCACTTGGAAGATTCTTGCTTGACAAAAGTGGAGCAGTGTTGATAGAATCTGTACACTCACGCTATTTACTCTAGTTCTATTTCACAAGTTTAAGAATCATGACACTTTTTTGTCAGTTGATTCTAATAAATACGCTATCTGGGAGTTCAGGGCCAAAACGGCATGGAGTGAATTACTGGCTCGTTCTTTTACATGTCAGAAGCCCAAAGAAAATAAAGCAAAAGAAGGGTACAAAATGCCTGTCTGACAGAAAGAACTTCATGAAATGTTTCAAGAGCCTTTTGTTTTATTTATTGAGTGTTAATTAGTGAAACTATTCTTCCTTTGACCTTCTGCTTATTTATTATTCCTAAATTGCATTTTTGGAATGAGTGAATTAGCAGAAATTTACATGGTCTGGACGTTCTCACATCATTCGGTAATGCTAAGTGGTGTTAGGGTGTTAGTGGTGGGATATAAACTAAAGCACTGGGTCATGCTTACCCGTAGTCCAAGAGCAGACGTTTTCTAACAAGGAATATTTGATACAGTCTTGCCTGCAAGTCACCTGTTGGCATATAATAGTGCAAGTCTATGGATCCTACACCCAGAAATTCCAGTTCGGAAGGTGTGGGGTAGAGTTTGGGAAGTTCAACTTTTTAGAAAGTCCCCACAGACAGTTCTGAACACATGATTTGGATAGTTTCTAAGTACGAGAGAATTGAACACAGGTTGTAATCCATAGGGGACAATTGGAGAACAAGAATATTCTTACAGTCCATAAGTGAACAGTTACAGGGGAAACTCCCATAAGTGTAAATTAATGTAACATGTAAAATTCACTTCTCACTTTATAAGTTGGAGTGAAGTGCTCTCTTCTTTCTGATTTGCCATTCAAGGGAGATTTGCTGTTAAAATGAATTGAAAATCTGTGGGATCCAGAGGGCAAATATATTTATTCAATTTGGACCAAGGCCAGAACACCAATAGATGTTAACATCAAAAGTCCTGTGAACAATGACAGTCGTTACACACAGTTATATTATTGAGAATGGAATCTAAGTATCGTCTGCCAACAAGTGCCCTGAAACTGGCGCATAAAGTATTTACCATAGACTCTCCTTTACTGTTGATACCTAGCAACATTTCCTTCGCTAGGATAGTTTTACCATTTCCATTATAAAGCCCATATTTTAGAGGTTGTAACTGGATTGTGGTTTTAATCTGTGTTTGAAATTTGGCAATTTAACTTGGAAAAAACCCACAAATTATTGGAAAGAGGTTTATTTTTATGGTGAAAAGTAGCTCTTGTCAAAGCTTTTTCCTGTGCTTTGCTTTTCAAACAAAGGTTTACAGGCCATTAGTCCATAATGTGAATTAACCCCATTTGATAGTTTTCCCTTTCCTTTAAGATGGTAAGGGACTCACTTTGGTGAAGTATCCACTTCATATTCACCATAACTACATAACATTTTTAAAATCTTATTTCTGTGGGACTTTGGCAGAAAGTCCAAGGACTTCTGTGGGATTGTAACTGCTCCAGAATGTACATAGATAGCATAATAGATCCAAAAGAAGTTTTAGAGGAACATAGTGGCAATATATGAAGTAAAAATCCATTTCCATGATGGCAGCACGTAATGGTCCCATTCGGCTGCCTCATCCCAGGGGGGCCTTGGCCTGAGTAGTGATAAGTGAACTGTTTGGGGGAGACATGAATCAATTCACATCTTTGCCCAATTGTCTAAATTAAGTCTGCTTAAAAAAAGAGGAAAAAGAGTCTCCGACTTTTCTCAACTGAGCCTTTTTTTATTTATTTGGCAACGATAAAAGCAGTGTGTATATATTTTCTATTATTTCTTGAGTGCCATCCCAGATGTCAGAAAAACAAAGATGGCCAATGCTCCCTGCCCTGGAGGAGCTTAGAGTCCTTTGCAGACCGAAAGATTCAGATACAGTTAAGTGTGATAAACCACTGATCTGGTCAAATTGTTTTGGAAACAAAGAAAGGGATCCACTAACTGCCTTTCTTAATAGACTTTATTTTTTAGAGCAGCTATAGGTTCACAGCAAAGTTGAACAGCAGGTACAGAGATTTCCCATGTACCCCCTGCCCCCACACATGCACAGCCTCCCTCATTATCAGCATCCCCCACCAGAGTGGGGCATTTGATGAACCTACACTGACACATCGTTATCACCCACAGTCCATGGTTTACCATAGGGTTCACTATGAGACACTGTGTGAGTTTGGACAAATGTATGATGACATGCGAACACCGTTACAGTATCATACACAGTAGTTTCACTGCCCTAAAAATCCTCTGTGCTACTCCTAATCACCCCTCCCTCCCCATAACTCCTGGCAACAGCTGAATTTGTTTGTTGCGGTACACGGGCCTCTCACTGTTGTGGCCTCTCCCGTTGCGGAGCACAGGCTCCGGACGCACAGGCTCAGCGGCCATGGCTCACGGGCCCAGCCGCTCCGCGGCACGTGGGATCTTCCCGGATCGGAGCACGAACCCGTGTCCCCCGCATCGGCAGGCGGACTCTCAACCACTGCGCCACCAGGGAAGCCCTGTTTGTCTGTTTTTTTTACTGTCTCCATAGTTTTGCCTTTTCCAAAATGTCATGTGATTGGAATCACATAGTATGTAGCTTTTTCAGATTGGCTTCTTTCACTTAGTAAGATGCATTTTAAGTTTCCTCTGTCTTTTCCTGACTTGGTAGCTCATTTGTTTTTAGCGCTAAATAATATTGCATTGTCTGGATGTACCACAGTTTATTTATCAGTTCACCTACTGAGGGACGTCTTAGTAGCTTCTAGATTTCAGCAGTTATGAATAAGCTGCTATAAACATCCATGAACAGGTTTTTGTGCAGACATGTTTTCAACTCCTTTGGGTAAACACCAAGGAACGCAGTTGCTAGATCATTTGATGTTTATTTTTGTAAAACACTGAGAAACTGACTTCCAAAGTGGCTGTACCACGTTATTTTCCAGCCAGCAGTGAATGGCTGTTCCTGTAGCTCCACAGCCTCCCCAGCGCTTGGTGGTGTTGGTGTCAGTGTTCCGGATTTTAGCCATTCTGATAGTTGTGTAGCGGCATCTCAGTGTTGTTTCAACTGGCATTTCCCTGATGGCATACGATGTGGAGCATCTTTTCATATGCTTATTTGCCATTTGTATGTCTTCTTCGGTGAAGTGTCTTTGGCCCATTTTTTTAGTCGGGTTGTTTGTTTTCTTATTTAAGAGCTCTTTGTATATTTTGGGTAACGGTCTTTTATCAGATGTGTCTTTGGCAGATATTTTACCCCAGTCTGTGGCTTGTCTTTTTATTCTTTTGAACACTAATTGCCTTTTCACTTTAATGTTTGATCTTTCCGTATTCCTAGAAACAAAAGCAGAAAAACCACTTTTTTTCTGTTCCTGTTCTCTCTTACCAGATGCTTAGCTCCCCTTATTCTGCGTCAGCTATTCGTAGTAGGATGGTGTATTAGTCTGCTACACCTGCCATAGCACATTACCACAGACTGGGTCGCTTCAGCAACAGAATGTATTTCCTGATTGTTCTGGAGGCTAGAAGTCTGAGATCAAGGTATCAGAAGGGTTTCTTCTTCTGAGGCCTCTTTGGCTTGTAGATGGCCGTTTTCTCCCTGTCTTCACATGGTCCTCCCTCTGTACCTTTCTGTGTCCCATTTCAACTTAATTACCCCTTTAAAGGCTCTATCTCCAAATATAGTCACATTCTGAGGTACTGGGGGTTAGGACTTCAACCCCTCTTTGATATGACTTTGGGGGTGGGGGGTATACAGTTCAGCCCATAACACATGGTCGTCTTGGTGAATGTTCTATTAGTCCTGCCAGAATAGGAACACCAGGATTGAGGACTCTGTGTTGAAGAAAGGAATTGGAGCTATGGTATAAATGTTTGCAAAAGGATGGTGCTTTAACTGTGGACTTTTGAAAAGCATCTGTCAGGAAGCCCAGTTTCTCAGTGGAGTCCCTTTAGGCCCAGAAGGACTATACTTCAGGTCACCCCTACTTCTTTCAAAGGCCCATGAGCGGCCTGAGGGCCACAGCCTACTGGGCAGCCCCTGTCAGGGGCCGAGCTGCTCACTCCTCTCAGCATGGTGAGATCTCCCAGCCACTTCCCCTCTCAAGCTTTGTTCTCACCGGCTTGTTTTGCCAGTCTTTTCTTAAACTTTTCTTGTTACCATCGCTCTTCTTTTGTATTTTCTTTATACCTGATGGTAACGTCTGTGGGTATTTGTTGTTTCCGTTAGTGTCACCAAAACTAGGCTGACCCTATGTAAGGTACTTTATAGTTTCCTGTCATCCTTTCAGATGTCTCACACAGGTCCTCACAACAGCCCCATGAGGTAGCAGTGGATTGTGCCCCATTATATTGGTGAAGAAATTTAATGTAGTATAAGCTTCCTTCCTTTGCATTCCCATAGCACCCTGTGAAATGCCCTTCTTGTAGGACTGGTCCTGAATTGTTTTTTTGGTTTTTTTTTAAGATTTTACGAAATGTTCTTAATTTATTTATTTATTTTTGCTGTGTTGGGTCTTCGTTTCTGTGCGAGGGCTTTCTCTAGTTGTGGCAACCGGGGGCCACTCTTCATCGCGGTGCGCAGGCCTCTCACTGTCACGGCCTCTCTTGTTGCGGAGCACAAGCTCCAGGCGCGCAGGCTCAGTAGTTGTGGCTCACGGGCCTAGTTGCTCCGTGGCATGTGGGATCCTCCCAGACCAGGGCTTGAACCCATGTCCCCTGCATTAGCAGGCAGATTCTCAACCACTGCGCCACCAGGGAAGCCCCTGAATTGTTTTGACTTTCTCTTCCACTGAGTTCATGGAGGCAAAGGGTTGTACCTTGTTGATCTGTGCTTTGCCTATGGGAGCCAGCTCAGTAAATATTTGTTGAATGAATTCTTAGTGCAAAATAAGGTCACACAAGCACTTTGAAAAACTGTGGAGGAGTGAGTCCTAGGAATTACTTCTGTCCATGAATGGCAGTGTGCTGGAAAGTTCTCCAATCTCCTGTATTGCTCGCATGACTCAGGTGTGCCATAAATTAATGTCAGGAAATTTCCTTGACATTTTCAGATTTAATATCTGTCATTTCAACTCTTTGCAAGTGATAACTGAAGATGAGTGACGTCGTAGCTCTCATTTTGCTGATGCCAAATTTGAATTGAATCAAAAGGATGTCAAGTCACTTAACTAGTGAGTGAGCCTGGGTGCCTGCCCCTCACCCACACTGCCAGAGTCCTGTTCTCTGCTTGCTATCGGCCAACTAGTTACACTCATGAAGTGGTAATGATTGTATTACCTTGTGGAAAACAGGGCCCCCAAAGAGAGACAACAGCTAGTACTGAAAAGCTAAGGAATCTAAAAAACTCTTTTGGTGGTTTAGTGTTTTGTTTTTTGGGTTTTTGCTGTTGTTTGGTTTTGGGGTTTTTCTTTTTGTTTTGGGGGGGGTTTGCCAGAAAATAAGAGTTGTATGGGAAAAAATTATATGCTTTAGTGCATATGGGAATTTGGAGATTTCTGAGGGTTTAAGACAGCTCCCTTTTCAATGTTAAGGATTTCTACTCTTCCTAAACTGCTAAAGCGAAAGTGAAAGAGTTATATCATTGCTAGAAGTACTGAAATACAAGTAGCAAAGAGCCGCTGGAGTCCTCTCTAAGCCAGTTGACATTCTTAGAATTTACTTTGTTAAAGCCTCAGGAGGCATTAAGAAGAAGGCTGTGTCAGACACCCTGTCTGATCCAGTTCTTCTTATGGGTTATTCCACTGAATTTTAGAAATGAACCTTTTCTCTGTTTTTAATAAATAATAACAGAGCATACACAAAACAATTCATACCTACCAAATACATATAAAAGTAAAGGTAGAATTTCACTTAAGTACCAATTTGGTCTTCTTAAAGTTATGTTTTTTATAACTGTGAAAAACATTTTCGTTAAAGAAACTGATTTTGAAATGGGCAGTCCATTTTCCTTTTGTTTCATTTTCTTACGAATAAAAAATGATCTGAGGTTTTGGGTTTTTCTTTTTAACTTTCTTTAGTTTAAGTGAATTTTTATCGTGGGAGACTCTAACGTGGCAGTTCAGAACAATTCATGATTAGGAAGTGATTGTAGAACCACATAAAGAATTTTGATGATAGAAAAAGTGGTTCATATAATCCTGAGCTTTAGGGGAGTGTTGTTATTGTTAGACATTATGTAGTTTCAATCTTTAATGACTTAGAGAAATACTAACAATATAAGGTCAAAGTCCAAAACTAAGTAACCATTATGATTCTAATTTGTAGTTTATATGCAAGGTGGAAAAGTTAGTAAGAAACACTAGAATTGTTTACAGCTGTTATCTGTGGGTGGATTATAGATAATTTTTATTTTCTTCTTTATATAATCTGGGCATGTACTGCTTTTATAACAAGAAACAAATTATAAGAACTGAAATTTTACAAAGAAATGTTTTGTTCAACTTGAAATAATGATTCCAGTAGTTTAGCAGTTGAGGAAAAAAATAACATACAGATGAACCCAGGTCAGCTTTTTTCTCCCTGCATTTTTTTCCAAATCAAACATAATGCCTTATTACTCAGAGAGTGATCAGTATACCAGCAGTGTCGGCATCACCTGGGAACTTGTTAGGAACGCAAAATATCAGGTCCTCCCCAGACCTACCGCATCAGTATCTGCATTTTAACAAGATTCCCAGGTGATTCCTGGGCATATTAAAGTTTGAGAAGCACTGATTCAAGACACTCTCCTTAGTAACTAAAGCCTACTTCCATTCTATTCATCCATTGATTGGGGCCATCCTTTTGGCAAAACTTTACAATGACAAATGGGCAGAACACAGAAGGCCTAGCCAGGTTTCAGGTGGAATTGGCATGACAGCCTAGGCTTCTGAAATATATTCTGTAATTAAGCTTAAAAATGTAGTAGCCTGAGAAGAGCTAGGAGAGGGGGGAAAGCAAGAAAGCATGAGTTCCTCCACTTTGTTTCTTCGTAACTAGAAGGAACAACGGAGAAGTAAATTAAGATTTTCAGAATGGCTTTCAGCTTCTCAAGATGAGTGGCTCATAAAAGAGAAAACTGGAATGTAGCTCTATAGCCACTTCATACAAGGGTTACTCTGTATGTGCCCACCAGTCACCACATTCTGGGTCTCATTACAACATTGATTTAGTATGCTTGTAAAGATTTCAAGGCATCGAACTAGAATTTTTTTGAAATGAAAACAAGATTCTATTTCTTAATTTTGGAACTACAGAATTTACTTTGGCATTTACTTTTCCTACTGTTGCTGACTTTTCTGTTGTATTTTTATGCTCAGTACAAGAATGACAAAGTTGGTATTTTCCTGTGGCAGCCTGGAGCCCCTTCGTACTGCTTTGCTTTTCTCTCTGATTACTGCTAATTTTGTTTCTGTTTTGTTGTTTAACGAAAGACAACTTTACAGTGTGACAGAAGAGAAACTACATTTTCCAGGGAATTGTCATCATAGTTGCTTTGCCCGTAGTGGAGGTGTCTTGTCTCTGTATATTTTCTGTTATCCTCTTTAGGATAGCGAAAGTTGTATATGACAAAGCTGCCATGTGTTTGGGCAACAAACTTCCAGATTCTAATAACGTGCCTTTTCTTTAAGCCCATTTCTGTAAATATGCACTCAAGTTTTGCACTTTTATGTAGAAGTGGACTCACAAGCATGCTGTGATAACAGATGTGTTACAAGTTTTGTAAAATCCTTTCCTAGTATGTCTTTTCAATGAGCAGGTTCCTTGTTCCTTTTGTAGTGACAAGCACAGCAGCACAAACAAGGGCATTATCTAGGTGATAATGCTGTGGTTGATGGTCTTCATTTGCAAAACATATTGTCATTTTTTGAGTGTTTGAGAGCCGGGAAAACCTGATAAGATTTTTTTCATGTCCTTTAAAAGATATATACTTCTATCACCAACGAGGGAAAAAATAATAAATAATTTTCAAGCAGTTACACCATAATGTGAGCTAATCACTTTATTTTGAAGAAAAGTATTTTTGAACAGTTGAGCTAGTGAATTTACTTTTAAAATGTATTGTGCTTACACAGTACATGGTTTTATTTCCATGATGTTTTTTACTACATAATTATACATCTTAATTACGTAATTACTATCATAATTATTATGTAATTGCATGTACTTCCACTAATTACAAAATCAGGAAGTGTAATTATCTAGTAAAAACTTTATGAAATTTCATGCACTAAAAATTACTTAAAAGGCTATCTATTCCAGTGGTCTACTGGAAGGCTTTCCGTGGTTAGTCTTAGGCCTGACTTTAGTTTAGAACTTGAACCCAAAGGCCAGGAGAAGAAGGACAGTTACAGACTAACACTAAACTGCGTATTGCAATAGAGGTAAGATGGCCTCTGTTCCTTACGAGTTAAAGCCAGGGTGCGTTTGAATTTCTTTGTGTTTATGGAATTGTGGTAAGAGTAATATCTTACGTTTGAGGTAGCATCACAAAAACTGTCAATGAAAAGGACAGTTCTCGGGAAAGAATGTTAATAGAATTGACAATCAAGCCATTAAGGTTACAAAACAGCCAGGCCTTCTATACTTCTGTAATGTGAATGGCTTATTTAGCTATCTCTGTCTTTAAAATAATAATAATAGGAGGAGGAGGAGTAATATTATTATTATTTAAAATTCTGTTTCTTTAGTTTGAAGAGGGCTTTTCCCCACCAGTTTGTGTTTATATTTACCAAGATGGGAACAAACATATCAAAAGAGCATAATCCTTTTCTACTATTACTTGATGTCAAAAGGAGCTTTTGAGACATAAACATACACACACAAACATGTAACATCAGACCCTAAAGACGGAAGGTTTAATTCAATAAAGCTATGATGTCTACCATTCAAAACGACATACAAATTGCACAGTGAAACAATAGTCATGACAGCAAATTAGATATGACATCTAAATTACACTACAAAGAGAAATCCCAGAACCATTTTTGGTCTGTAGGAGTCTATTTTAGCCCAGGTTTAAAACCCAGTCTAGAGACTGCTTTGTTGCCTAAGTAGGGTAAAGTTGTAGAAAACTAATTAGAGGTTGGTTGAATTAATTGCAGATTAATTAGGAGGAAAAGGCTTATAATACTCATGGCCGAGAAGAGAGTAGATCCTGTAACTATCAAGATAGAATGTACTCTAAGTTTCAGGAATATTAAATTATCGATATTTGTATAACATCTATAATAATCTGTTATAACATGACCTAAATAAAGCACTTGGGTTAGATATAGTTACACTAAAATTTCTTCCCCTCAAAATTAGTGCTTCTCGCTAGAAGTGTATTGAATCAACCACGTAAAATATAACAGTTACTTCTTTTAAAAATGCAGCCGTAAACATTAAAAGGTCTGTAGTCTGAAAAGCATGTGACATTCCCTTTTGTTGTTGTTGTTGTTCTTAACTCTTTCTAAAGAAGCACACTTTGTGGTTTTATCAGCTATTGACTTTGTGACTTTTTAATACCAGCTAAAATTTGTAATAAATGTGACCTTAAACAAAAAAGTCAGTGAAAGAAATGAAAACACCAGCCCCGTTTGCTTCAAGCAAATTAGAGGGTTTATAGTCATCCAGAATTATTTCCTGCTCTCAGAGATATTTGGGATTTAAACAGGTTCGGTCTGACTCTGGTTTTTTTTCTCTAGTAGTTTGGGATTATTTTTAAATTGCATATTCTTTTCCTCTTGGGAATCTTTGCTCATTTACTTAGGCCAGAATTTAATGTCTCCATCATTTCTTATTTGCCTTAACTTTGTCGTGATAATGTTTCTTTTCAGAAATGTTTATGCTCCTTTTATGTTTATAAGAGACAGCACTTGCTTCTCATGCATCTTCTTCATCTTGTTTTTGTTTGTTGTTGTTGTTTTTACCAATTGCATGCGCCATATCTGAATAGCCTCTAATGGTTAAAAGTTAAGTGTTTTTGTGTAGTCCTCACCTTTCCGATTACAGTGCAGATTTAATTTTTAACCTGACATAATGTTTAAACTGACTGGGTTTTTTTGTTTGGTTTTAATTTGCTTTGCTTTCTGGCTTTTCATAGAAATTGGCATATGTTTTCATTATCCTCTGTAATTCTTTAAATTTTTCATAATTCTCTAAGGGCTTCAGCCATAACTTTTGAAGTTTGTGTCCCTGTGATATCTCCAGTTACTCAGTAGCCGCAGGCCCAGATGTGGTGTTGATTTGCACGTGATTAGTCAGTGTCCATTTATTATTTTATGCTGCTGCACTATCATGTCCATATAATAAATACTACCTCTCATACTTAGAGTAGTTCTTTTTATAGTTGTCATGAATTTATTCAGACCCGTCAGTATTCTCTTACTTTGTGGCCAACGGGACAGTAACTAGACGGAATTAGTAGTCTGTCATGGAGTTCAGTTGAATTAACATTGATTGCATTCTCCCCGTGTAAAGGCCCTGGGAAACCTGTTAGCCTTAGCACTGTCCCTTAGAGCTTAAGGCTTAAATCAGCTGTGCTCACAAAAAGATAGGTTTGCAGAATAATTTTAGACGCTGATTTACTTTTCTTGTTTTAAGAAATTATTATAAAACCCAACTCACAAATAAGATCACCAAACCAGGTCTGTGTGTAAGTCTGGTTTTATCTGTTTCTCCTTGTTTCACACCCCGCCCCCCCAAAATTCATTCAATGAGTGTTTGCTGAGTCTCTGCCTTGTGTGATATGTAAAGGGCCCAAGTATAACCAAGACCTGGGTCCTGTTTTAGAGGTGATAATATTTCTGATCATTTTCTTATTCACGAATTCACCCTATAAGCACCTACTTTTTTTTTTTTTTTTTTTTTTTTTTTTTTTTTTGCGGTACGCGGACCTCTCACTGCCGTGGCCTCTCCCGCTGCGGAGCACAGGCTCCAGACGCGCAGGCTCAGCGGCCATGGCTCACGGGCCCAGCCCGCTCCGCGGCATGTGGGATCCTCCCGGACCGGGGCACAAACCCGTGTCCCCTGCATCGGCAGGCGGACTCCCAACCACTGCGCCACCAGGGAAGCCCCAGCACCTACTTTTTATAGGACTTTATATTTTATGGAGAACAGTCACATCTATTATCTTATACATTTCCCATTAGATAAAATCGTTGACATTTTTTCAGATGAAAAAACAACCTGAAAGAGATGAAACGACCCTCCTGACGTAGCAGAGCTGTGTGGTGTGAGAGCCCAGCCTTGTTTCCACTGTGTCACAGCTGCCCTGCTCTTAATCTAGTAGGGAAACTTCGACCTGAAGGCAAATAACTCTAACACAAGGGGATGGCATGAAGTGCTGTGGGATCTCTGCATTTAGCTCCGGGAAGGATTCCCAGTGGAGATGGAACCTGAATTGGGCCTTGAAGAAAAGATGAGATTTTAATCGGCACAGACGCTGGCGTGAAGTTTGAGACTAAGTTTTGTCTTTTCCACTACTCTTTAAATGCTCTATTGCTGATCTAGCTTTTATAAATCAAAGAACCTCATTTGACAAATGCATGGTGATTTTTAAAACACGTTTGAATTGGAGGTTTAGTAAAAAGCACTTATTAAGAGGGTAGTCTATGCGAAGCTTTAAGCTCAAGACTGGAAGCTGGAAAGCTGTTCGCTCTTCACTCCACACTGTAACCAGTGGTGCTGCTTTGAAAGAAGTTGATTCCATCCTGCAAGATACATCTGTCAGAAGTGTATCAAAGTGTTTTCCTATCTTAAATAATTTAACTCAGATATAATAATGTAAGTATTTTGACATGAAAACGTTACATACTGTGATATATCCACTTATCTTAAAACAGACATCTTTAACTTTAAAAGAAAGAAGTATGGTAAGACAAAACAAAACAGAAATAGGAATTAAAAGAGATGAATGACAGATGGAATTAGTTTTATTTAGAAGATAAAAATAAAATCCTATTAGCATTATGACCAGAGAATGTAAAAATGTTTTACTTGAAGCATGATTGATTTTTTAAACTATCATCATGATGGAAGTTTAGACATACGTAGGACCTGTTTATGGAGTAAATGTTTACTGCTAAAATTATCCCTATGTTTTATTGGTATATTATGTATTGTCTTGCCCCCAAAAAAGTAGATGCTAAAAGTCAGTGAAATTCAAGATAAAAGGGAGGGTCTAAATCGAGCTTGTCTTCAGGAAATTATCCAACAGAGCACACATTGGTCTCTCTTAGTAAAGGCTTTATCACTTTTAACAAATGTGCCACGGGAAATTTATTAGTATGCTACAAAGAAATTTTCAAAATAATTAAGGCTAAACTACACTTGTCAAAATAAATGAATGAAATACAATTTTGAATCATCTTTCTTCACTTATTGCTCATTTGCATAATTCAGTAACTTACACAGGAGTCTTTCAGTTATTGGTGTGAATTAGCAAGGTTCTGCTATTCCTTGTTGTACGAGCGGGAATTATGCTACCGTGTAATTAGCTATTCCAGACATGGACTAACGGGAAATACCAAAGGGCACAGCAAAATCTAAAGAGACAAGGCAGGGAATCTGAAGACAAGAGACAATCAAAGACACCCAACAAACTCAAGCTGGTAGACCACAGGGAATTTTGAATGAAGCCTCTTAATTTATTTTGAGAATAAGGAATCAGTAGTATGAGAGAAATCTCAACAAGATTAGCTGACTAAGCCTACTTAAAAAAAAATCTCTATAGTGCATGGTGTGCCAGGTTAACCACTCCTGTTTGTTAGTCTGTATACAGCTCAACAAATAGCCGGCAAAGCCTTTCATGGGTATATAGTGGCTTTCCATTGAGGTTTTCACTCTTTGAAGGAGGTCGTTTATACCAATGAGATCCGTAGATGCAAATTGCTTTCGCTATATGTGAGGGGTCATTCCTTTCACAGCAGACTTGCTCATCTCTTTTATAGAGGTTTTGTTATTTTTCTACTGCTCCCAAAGGAATGATGGGAATCACGCCCCCCCCCCAACCCCCCATCTAACTTAGCATCCAAATCTTTTCCTTCCAGCTCTGTGAAACTTTTGTGTGCTGATCTTTGGGAACAAAACAAGCTGTTGGCAGCAGCCCTTAGCGCTGAATCAGGAAACTTTTTTCCTTCTTTCAACCTGAAATATCATTTTTAGATTTGCCTCTCTTTTTCACCTAATTCTTTTTTTTAAATGCATTTATTTATTTTATTTATTTATTTTTGGCTGCATTGGGTCTTCGTTGCTGTGCGCGGGCTTTCTCTAGTTGCGGCGAGCGGGGGCTACTCTTCGTTGCGGTGTGTGAGCTTCTCACTGCGGTGGCTTCTCTTGTTGCGGAGCACGGGCTCTAGGCACGCGGGCTTCAGTAGTTGTGGCTCACGGGCTTTAGAGCACAGGCTCAGTAGATGTGGTGCACGGGCTTAGTTGCTCCGTGGCATGTGGGATCTTCCCTGACCAGGGCTCAAACCCGTGTCCCCTGCATTGGCAGGTGTATTCCTAACCACTGTGCCACCAGGGAAGCCCTCGCCTAATTCTAAGAGAATTTCTTGCTCATTGCAGCAGTGTGTCACTGTAACATGCTAGGGCATGTGGGAAATTCTTGGAAGCAATGTCCTGAAAATGTCATTTTTAGTTTGGCTCCCAGATGATGTAAGCTCATTGGAACTAGAGGAGCAGAGAAGTGAAGAGATCTGTTTTAAGGGTTAGCTATGGAAACCTAACTTCTGATCCCATTACTGAAGTGGAGGGAAAGATAACTTTTTTTTTTTCCTAAGCTTTTAAGAATCATACAAACAATCATAGGTTTTAGTCTATAATGTTCAGGAGTCTTAGGGAGAAGGGTTTCAGGCACACTGTGGGAGCACTCTGTAAATATTTGTTGTTTCTCCCTCCCTCCCTCCCTCCCTTCCTTCCTTCCTTCCTTCCTTCCTTCCTTCCTTCCACTAGCATTTTTTGAGCACCAAGGGCGCTGACCTAGGCTCCTGAAAGGCAGTGTAAGGTAATGATTAAAAGCCTGCTCTCTCGAGCTGGAATGGCCAGTTCAAGTTTTGGCTTTCCACCTCTTGCTAGATAAGTAACTTTGGGGCATGTGACTTAACCCCGTGCACCTTCCCTGTACAGCTGGGAGGAATATAGGGCCTGCCTCGTAGGGTTCAAATTAAATGGGATAATATGGAAGCAGGGCGATATGTAAAATGCCTAGAATAGTGCCAGGCACGTAGTAAACATGCAGTAAATGTCAGTTGGTTTTATTATTTCGGAAAATAACACTTTATCCAAACCACTGTGATGGTCCTTAGTATTACTGTTACTCTATCTGAGTTGGTTTCTGTAGCCTCTCATTGACCATGTTTTCTGTTTATATTTGTATTCCCAGCATCTGGCACAACACTGCAGCTGGATGGTTGCAGTATGAAACAGGCATGGTTCCTACTCTCAAGGGGCTTAAAATCAATCGTGATGACTGTCATTCAATTCTGTCAGTACTAATAGGAGAGGTTGAAACAAATAATCCACAAATCATTTTCATGTTGTTTACATATGTCCCTTATCGGTAATAAGTGTTGCCTGTTTCCTAGGGAGGGTAAAAAATAGTTGTACTTGTGTGCAGAAATTTGGCCAAACCCAAGTTCCCTAATCACATACTTTAGCACATTACTTCTTAACAACCGGGGTATATCTTTTACACTTTTTAAAATGACAGGTGCCCAGATGCCACCGCCAGGTATCTGGTTCAGTAGGTCTGGGGTGGGGTCCCAGTGACTGTGTATCTTAAAAAGCTCCACAGTGACTCTGATGCACATAGTATTGAGAATCTCAGAGTTAGTAAAACTCTTCAAACTTTAATATTGCTTCATGTCAAATATGTATTAAGTATGACTTTGATATAGAAAGGGAGATTGGTTGGTATCTAGATAACAATTTAAATAGACAGTAGAACGGAAAATGAGGTCAAACACATGAATTATTTCTTCGATAAGGGAATCATTTATGGTGCCATATGAGCTAATACAGCATTCAAGAATAAAGCGAAAGAGAAAAAATGGGCTAGGGAAAAGTAAGCTCGAAGAAACTGGGTTTTGGTAACGAGAGAAGATGAAATAAATGCATTTCAGCAAGATTGGCAATAAGAACACTTGTTATTTTCAACATTAACATGATGAAAGTAGGGAAGGGCCACCGTGGAGGGTGGGGAATCCCCAGAGAGACTAGCTGGGTGACTGGGAGGTATCAAGGTAGCAGCTATCCCAACCCTGGCATTTAAGCGTCTACATAGTTGGGATTTCTGGGACCTTTCCCACCTCCTGTGGTCTTCTCCTTACCTCTGGGCCCATCTGGCAGGGTCTGGGGTGGGGCCCCAGTGGCTGTGTATTTTAAAAAGCTCCTCTGTCCTAGTAGATCAGCCCTTTGCAGTTTCACATTGCTGCCTGTCAGCCAAAGGAGGTGGGACCAGGTGGTAGTCCTGGAGGCATTGGAAGGACATGTCTGGGCACCACAGTCATAGTTGGGCTTACCTTGGGTCTCCAGGCAGGACAAATAGCTTGGTTAGCCCCATTTCCCAGCATTGGGGTCTTGGAGCTAGAAAAGAGTCTCCGATCAGCCTTATCTCAGGCTGTTGGTTTCAGATTACCCCCCTTTTGCCTAAAAGGATTGAGACAGCACCTCCGGGGCACCTGCAGATTAGACCCCTCCCTGGGCGGGCCTTGACTCCACCATGGCTACCTCCCCCTGCTCATGAGTTTCCCCTGCCTACATCGCCCACCCCAATCCTATCTCTCCCTTGTGGTATTCTGTTTATCCTTTAAGGCCTCCCAGCTAAAAATGATCTCTTTGTCCTCCAAACTCTGTGCAGCTCTTAAGCACTGCCCCTCATGCATTATAACTTTGTGAGGATGGGGACCATTCTTGAGATGTTATTTTGTGTCTGGTGGCAACTTACACCTGATAGGCACCTAAGAAATAGTATGTGAAATTGTTTTCTACAATACTTTAGCGTGGAAGCATAATACTTTGTTTCTTATAGAATATGTTAATGTTTATAGCATAGTTTTCTGACTCCCTCCTCTCTTCTCTCTTTGCCATCGTACCCTCCAAATGTATGATGAAACTTTTCCCATCCGTGTATATCTATACATTCATCAGACATTTAGCCCATGCCCTCTCCTCACTCCACATGGACTTGATTTCCCACCCAGATCTACCTACTTTCTGATAATTCCTAATAGAGTTGGGCTGTGATTCCATGCACCTCAGGAGATGGCATAAATCCCAGGCTAGAAATTTCTTGTTCGAACCTTTAGGTTATATAAATCAAATGGACGCCCTACTCTATTAATAGAATGAATCAAAAAGTCCACAGATGGACTTCACATGAGGACCATCTCTGCCCGGACCCACTCCTTGCCCTCCAGAACCTGTATACAGATCATAGCAGCTGGCCATTTTGCTTGTGGGTTTTTCTAGTGGTTCACAGCTCTAACTCTTTAATGAGCTTGCCATCTTTGAATTTCTCTGAGCACTCAAAATTTGTTATTTGGTTTTACCAGCTTTTATGATATCTCGGTATGCCTGGAGGCCATCTCTGGACAGCTGCCTGAAGGTGGGGAGATGGGGGTGGCTGAGAGGCTTGTAGTCTGCTCTGTTCTTGTCTCCCTGCGGGACCCTCGCTGGAGCGGCAGGCAGGCACACATCTTAATGGCACTGTTGGTCTGTAAACAGTACTGTTATTAATAGGCTGGGGCAGGAGGGGGGATGTAGTAAGCCCACATGAAATGTGGAGATAACCTATGTCTTGGGTGTAACCTGCAGGACACACTATAACAGAGTAATCATTGCACAGTATAATTGCAAGAGAATGAACAAGTTAGAAAATCTATTCCTGGTTTGCAACTGACTCACTTTGTGGCATGGGCAAACCATTAATTACTCTTTGATTTAGTTGTCTTATTTGTTCAAAGAAGGAAAAATAACGTGTGTTTAAGAAGAGTAATTCCCCTGGAAGGAGGTTTGTAAGTGCAAAGTACTATTGTTTTTATTATTATTATTAGTGTTCTGGTATGATTTAGTTTTATGCCATGTAGTCCACAGATGTTTCAGTGGTTCTCATTGATGAGTTACAAAATACTTCTAGTCCACAGATGTTTCAGTGGTTCTCATTGATGAATTACAAAATACTTCTATATCATTCTTTTGCATCACACTGATAACAGTTTAGCACATCTTTGTTTTAACCCCAAAGTATATATCCAAAATAGATCTCATTAATAAAATACAATTACCAAATTAAATATATCTATACTACTTTCTATTTTTTTTTTTTAACCTCCTTAAAAACATGGTTACTGGGGCTTCCCTGGTGGCGCAGTGGTTGAGAGTCCTCCTGCCGATGCAGGGGACACGGGTTCGTGCCCCGGTCTGGGAAGGTCCCACGTGCCGCGGAGCGGCTGGGCCCGTGAGCCATGACCGCTGAGCCTGCGCGTCTGGAGCCTGTGCTCCACGACGGGAGAGGCCACAACAGTGAGGGGTCCGCGTACCGCAAAAAAAAAAAAAAAAAAACCACGGTTACCAACAACTACTAAGTAAGACCTTTAATTACTGCCAATCTTCTCTTGAAAGTAACGATGCTTATCTTGAGTACTTCGAACTGTAAGTGGTATTCAGTACACAGTGGGGTTGTAATGCGATTATGAAGTGTACCAAGTTAGTGATAAATAAGCATGATAAACCATATATTTGTATTAGAAACAATATTTGAATTATCAACTGAATAAAAAGGCTGCAACTGCTGGTTCCTTGGGGTGGGTATATGATAACAATAAAATACAGTTAAGTACACTTAGAATAAAAAATTGTGTATGCTTCCATATACAGTACAGAAAGAAACCTTTTTAAATTTAATGGGCTTTTGAGTGTGCAGTATTTAAATTACTGGGAGAATTAAAAGATTTGCTTTGCTTTCTGGCAGTAAGCTTTCCAAATTAGGAATTTTTTTTAATATCTCAACTCATTCATCAGTAGAGACCTATGGCTTTTATATAAAGCATTATAGTTCTTTCCCAGATTTCCAGTAATTTTCCAGTGGAGTAGCAGTATAAAAAGAAAAATATTTTCTTTACAGTAAAATGTGTAATTTTCTGTATCAGTTTCTTTTTTTCTTCTTTTTTGGGAATTTGGTTCAAGAGGACAAATTCTTTATTTTCTAAATTTGGGTCATTTATTATCTTAAAGCATTTAAAGCCCATGTGTGTTTTTTAAGTGTTATATTTTAGTAACCTAGAAATAACTTTAATACTGGGGAGTGGTAATCTGTATAAAATAACACTGTGAATTTCATTTCTGTTTCACCATGAGGTACAGTGAGGAATAAATTGTGTGCATTTGTTTGTAAGAGTGTCCTGAGGCATGGCACCACCAATGGAGAAGGAAGTGTAGCTGCCATGTGAAACCAGAGGTCACAGAGTAGCAGCTGTGGGCCGCATATGACCTCTAAGTATGTTTAAATTTGCCTGAAGAATATTCACCATTTTTAATTAGTTGCTAATATTTTTTTTAAACTGGAGATTTAATATAAAAAGCCAAATTTCTGGGTTTCTTTCAAAAATCAGTGTCTGGCTACACTAGGTCAGCTTTCCTGAATGGCAGCGATTGGCTGGAGCCAAGTAGCAGCTAAAGCAGTTGACACAGAACTTGAGTTCCCCAGTTTGCCAGCCACTGCCCTACTTCAGCCCCTTTCGTTCATTTCTCTTACTCATGTGGCACTTTAGGCATTTGTTTGCTAAAAATATCTGGAAGTGTGCTTTCTTCTATTTTTTTTTAACCAAAAAAAAAAGAGGAGGAGGAGGAAGGGAAGGGGCCATAGCCATAAAAGTTGGGATTTAAACAGTAAAATATATCCAACTCACATTAAAAACACAGAAAAAGATGAAAGTCGCCTTCATAAAGTACAAATCACATAAAAATATACAACTTCCTAGTAGCTAACTTTTTTATGGCAACTCTGATCCTCGCAGCGTCCCAGGGAGTTAAGATAACAATTACATACTACTCAATCCACCAAGGAGCAAACCAAGTATTAGTGAAGCTCATTAATTTGTCCGGGTTTACAGGTGCTAAGTGGAGCAGCTGAGATATGACCAGCTTCAGATGGTAGTCTGGAGTGGCGCTGGGCAGTAGAACTTTTTGCAGTGATAGAAATGTTCTGTATCTGTGTTGTCCGCTGCAGTAACCTCTAGCCGCATGTGGCTGTTGAAAACTTGAATGTGGCTAGTGTGACCGAGGAACTGAATTTTTAATTATTTAAATTGAGAGAGTCACGTGTGGTTAGTGACTGCCTTGTTGGGCAGTGCAGGAATCTAGAGCTCTTTTTTTTTTTTCCTTCACCACATGGTCTCTGTATTGAACAGTCTTACACTGTTTAATAAAATTCATCAAAAGGTTTCTGTAAGGTTTTCTCAAGTTACTTACCCAGTGGCAAGTATCCATTCTGCCAGGAGTTTAAGGTACGTTGAATATTTTCTGTATCTGCATAGATTTCTCTGCATGAAGGCTTCATCATACACAGTAGTGTGCTTTGTAACAAAGTTGGAGGTCCTAGTGGTAAGGTTCTTACATACAGAATCTCCCAAGATTCCTAGCCCAGATGAAGACCATAATTGGTGGTATGTTTTAACATCGGAAATGTATAGATGACCAGGACAGTCTACTTCTCTAGCCTTTTTTATGATCAAGGATACTAGGTCTGTTACAGAATCGTGAAAGAAAATGAAAAATCTTTGATGGTTAGCTGGTTTGAATTGGGTCACAGTGACTTTTAGAAAGGTGGCCATTAGCTAACCTCTCTGTCAATAAACATATATCATTAAATCTAAAATGGCATCGAGGGGCTTCCCTGGTGGCGCAGTGGTTAAGAATCCACCTGCTAATTCAGGGGACACGGGTTCGAGCCCTGGTCTGGGAAGATCCCACATGCCACGGAGCAACTAAGCCCGTGTGCCACAACTACCGAGCCTGCACTCTAGAGCCCACGAGCCACAACTACTGAGCCTGCGCCACAGCTGTTGAAGCCCATGTGCCTAGAGCCCGTGCTCTGCAACAAGAGAAGCCACCACAATGAGAAGCCCGTGCACCACAACAAAGAGTAGCCCCCACTCGCCACAACTAGAGAAAGCCCGCACGCGGCAACAAAGACCCAATGCAGCCAAATATAAATAAATAAAATTTAAAAATAATAAATAAAATGGCATCGATTTAGGACACATCCTGATTTCGAAGATGTTAAAACATGGGGGAGGGGATTCATCTTAGAATTGGTGAAATATAGTTTGTCAATGGGCTTCATCTCGGTTTGGTCAGCCTATAACCAGGGACAGCATTGAGATGCATATGTCAACTTTGCCCTGTGGTTAACTAAACCCTTCACTTGGGCTGTCCCCTTGCACACTACCTTATGTTGGTCCTGACTAATTAACAAAGACTTTCAGGTGCTTAGGAGTGGGTTTAAGCTCTTGCTCAGTAACAATTTGATCACTATATTCACTTTCTTTAAAAATCCCCCTGCCCCATAAATGCAGCCGAAGATGTTTTATTATCATAAATAGTACCAGAACAAGCTTAACCAATCACCTTCCAGCACAGGGGCAACTCTGTAGCACGCCTTTTCAGAATACCACATGCTGTAATTCAGATTATCACATTAGCTATCCAAACGCACCATTTGTTTTTAAATACTGGAGTGTTTACCTGAAAATTTCCTCTTTTCATCTTCCTGCCCCACTTCACCGATACATTGTCACTGCGGTGACAAGTTTATTTATGTGCCTTAATATCTTCACTTTCTGTTATTTTTAAAGTATATTCATATGTCTCCATGAAAGTGTTCTTGAGCATCTTAAGGTATTAGTTATTATGGAGTAGGTTCCTATTATTCATTTTTCATGATGCTCTCTCGACTCTTGCCTTTATTCAGACTTTGAAATATTTCAGTACTTCTAAACTCCTGCCTTAAAATTTCTGTACCAGTCTTACTCTGGAAACTGAGCATGTCCTACTGAAATCTTAACAGCTCTTATAAGAAATTTGGGAGTTTGAATCAACAAAAACAGAAGCATTTCTTGCCCACAAAGGAGTCTGACACCTAATGGTTACCATTTCATACACTGCTGTGAAGAGTTCCCAGATACAAGCCATTCAGAGTTCACACGTACAAAATTCATGCATGAGTTAGTGAATATCATTCATTATGTACTAACAAGGAATCCTAAGTGCTTTGATAAATGTATTCGTTTGAACCATATAAAATTGCTGATGTTTGACCATTTTTGACCTACCAAAAAAAGCAACCTCACATGATCCATTCTAATACAGGTTCGGACCAGACTAGTTTATATAAACTGCTTTCTCTACTTTTGCTATTTTCTCTTTTTATTTTTTTCAATTAGTACTTTTTTTTTTTTTGCCGTACACGGGCCTCTCACTGTTGCGGCCTCTCCCGTTGCGGAGCACAGGCTCCGGACGCGCAGGCTCAGCGGCCATGGCTCATGGGCCCAACCGCTCCGCGCCATGTGGAATCTTCCCGGACCGGGGCGCGAACCCGCGTCCCCTGCATCGGCAGGCGGACTCTCAACCACTGCGCCACCAGGGAAGCCCTCAATTAGTACTTTTAACACAACGACCTTCTCCTTGCTACTACCCTTTTGTATTTCTCAATAATATTTTTTCTAGTACTCTTCCCTTCTCAAATAATTCCCCAAACCAAGTCTCAGAATTACTGGCACAAAGAGATCTGGTTACATAGCACCTCCAGGATGCAGTCAATACTTAACTGCTTCAAGTGTTTGACCTGTTTTGAGAATTTCATTATCCTAAAAGGTTGGTGTCATTGAATACGTTTACTGCCCAATAAGCCATCATAGTTCCTTCCTTCTCAAATGAAAAAAGCAGAAGGAAAAATGCTACATTTTTGTTCAGTGCTGATAGAGGCCATGCTGTGGGATATCTTTGTTATGACATGATTTGGCTAAAGCATCTCTGGAGAATAAAATTAACAAGTATCCTTTGTTACATTCACCTTTTATTCAACTGAATGTAAATTAATAAATCACTGTAGTTTTTGAATAGTATTTTGTCTTTGGGTCTTTGTCTCAAAAAAGAAATGGGATGTATGTTATATTTTATTAGAAGTTTATTAGAGACATCAACCATCACTTGGTCTGAAACTCTAGAAATTGTACATTCGTATTTCTATCCATTTGTATTTGCAGTTTCCTAGTTTCCAGGGGTATATAATGACTTCATATTTTCAAACTCAACCGTATTTTTGTTATTATTAATTTGCTGTTTTTATTTAAAGAGGATTTGTCAGTGGTAGTTTGTAATGTCAAATAAATAAAAAATAAAAATATTTAAATCCCTTATTGAACAGTTCGACTCTTTACATGTGGTTATGCTGCTCTTTGCAATAATCTGCTAGCTAGATGTTCTTTTCCCCATTTTACAGATGTGAAGCAGAGGTCAGCCTAAGTTATTTTCTTGGACAGTAATCTAAATCTAGTATAGTTCCATAACTGAAACGGAGGCCAGCAGACTCCAAACACTTTAACCCCAGCCCCCAGCCCACCCTTCTTCTATGGCATCCTTCCTAACGATTTTAAAAGAAATCCTTAAACATCTATATCACTACAGCACCTCTCATCATGTATATTACTGTCCTATTTTTTTTATGAGTTAGGTTTTTTTTTTGCTATTATTTATTTTGGGGTTTTTTTTAAACATCTTTATTGGAGTATAATTGCTTTACAATGGTGTGTTAGTTTCTGCTGTATAACAAAGTGAATCAGCTATACATATACATACATCCCCATATCTCCTCCCTCTTGCGTCTCCCTCCCACCCCTCTAGGTGGACACAAAGCACCGAACTGATCTCCGTGTGCTACGCGGCTGCTTCCCACAAGCTATCTATTTTACATTTGGTCGTGTACATATGTCCATGCCACTCTCTCACTTCGTCTCAGCTTACCCTTCCCCCTCCCTGTGTCCTATGAGTTAGTTTTTAATTTAGGAAGTATTTACTGATGGCCTGCTGTGCACCAGGCATAGTCAAGGTGTCTGTTCTCATGGCACATTCTACAGGAGAGAGACAAACACAGTAATTTCAGACAATAATAATCCGTCCTGGGACAGTAAAACTGGGGGAGTGGTTTGATGGAAGTGGGTAGGATGTTCTTTGCAAGGGGGTGGCCTGAGTGACAAGAAACCAGCCATAGGACTAAGTCTGCAGGCAGGATATTCTAGGCCAAGGGCAAGGGGAAAGAGCCTGGGGCTGGAACATCTTGCAATTGCAAGGGGGCAGGTGCGGCTAGAGGACAGCCAGCGAGGGGGAAGTAATAGGAGATGAAGCTGGAGAGATAGGCAGGGGCTAGATGCCGGGTCAGGGGTGTGAATATTATCCTCAATACAGCAGGAAGCTCTTCAACACTTTAAATAGGGGAGTGGCGTGATCTGATTTATGACTTGTACAGTGCTGGCTACTGTTTGGTGAGTGACACTAGACTGTATTTCCACTGTGGGAGCCTTTAGGAAGCCCCCTCTACCAAGTGTCCAGTTCCTGGAAACACCCCATGTTTTTCTTCTAGAAATGATGTGTGCAGGCCCAGAGGAAAATGCTAAAGCCTTGAAAATTGTGTATTAATTAGGGAGAGTGTGAAGAGCATCACAACTTTAAAAGGTGACTGGGCTCACCAGCCTCATTCCTATCTCTCCATGGTGCTTGTTGCAGGCTCTGCTAAGCAGCTGCTAGGGACCTAAAGACCTAGAGTAGTTAAATTTGTAAGCTGTGTTGCCTCACACTTATAAGAGAGATGGAGATCAAGAATTGTGTTCGTATACATATTCTTGCTAGATGGTAATAATCAGTGCTAGAGAACTTTCTACATTGATTCCAAGTGCCCTGTTGTTTCTAAGTGTCAGTAATAAGACCTTTTGATTTTGGGGTTTTTTCTTTTTTTTTTGGATACAGTTGAAATATGTTATTGACTGAAAAAATTAAATATACCTTTCACTTAAATATTATATCTTTCAAACTTTTGAATATGAGAGTTGAAATTTCTGATGAGCAAAGAATTGTGTGTGGGATTGTTTTTAATTACTGTTTTTAAAAAATACATTAAGGACTTCTGGTGATAGTAGAAAATATTAATTCCTTTGAAAACCTGGCCATGTTGCTAGATCCACGTTTGCTTTTCTGTGTTTTTGTGAACTGATCAAATTAGATTCGTCACTCTTGGCTTGTGGTGATTTGAAATTGAAATGGAATATATTAAAGCAGCCAACCACACTGATTACATTGCAAGCCTCATTTAATTTCATACATTCACACATTACAGTGAAAGGCGGATTTTTTTAATGCATGATTGTGACTGTACCTTGAGCAGCTCCAAAGGTCATCTGTAATGGGCACATAATTTGTTAGTGTTAGATATCTGATTTATGGTAGGTGTTCCTCAGCCTGATTTGTCCGAGTAGCAAATATGGCGAGCATCACAAGTCAAATCTGTAAGAAGTTCAGCCTGTCACGTTTGGTGGTATTGTCTTATTCTTCATTGGTCAGTAGACCACAGTAAATCACGGAATAGCTGTCATCCTCAACTAGAGAAAGTGCCAGAAATGCGCCCCTGTCGCACAGGGGTTAAATGAGCTATTCTTAAGAGAGCAGGCTGGCCCAGGTGAAGGTGATCAGAGCTACCAGCTCAGCTAACAGCACTTGCTCACTTAGCTACTTGAGCCTTAGTCCCCAAAAAAGGCTATAAAAGGACTTTTTCAGTTTCATAAGAGGAAGAACGTTTGTGAGTTCGCTTTTTTTTCTATCAGTTTTACTAACTTCATTTACTCTGTGCCTTCCTGTGTGACAGGCACTGTGGGGAGACCCCCCCCCCCCCGCAGAGATCCAGAGCGTGATTAGTACCCAGTCTTTGCCTTCAGGAAGAGCATGAGCAGATACAGCCGTTTGTCCCACTGCAGAGATGGCATTAATCCTGTCAGCGACTCAGGAGCACGGCTGGCTCTGGCAGCTCCCGTTGTCCCTAACGTGGTCGGATTTGGGGTTAGCACTGCACGGGGAGAAAAAGCTCGCGTGTGCTTTATGGGAACTCAGCTGCTTTGTTTGAGAACCAGGCTGTGGAGTTGCCTTTTATTTTGTTTACGATGGTGGAGACTTGTTCGTTTTGATCTGATAATTCCTCACAGTTTAGGGTTTGCTCAGGATGCGTCGATTTGTTTTTGTTGACTTTGATCAACGTTTGTTATTTTTCAGCTTTCAATAACAAAAGGCACCTAAACCATTTTTAAAGCTGAATTATTGAAAGTTCTGAATGGGGGTGGGGGGGTGGGACTAAAACAGAAATATCCTACCTAACCCCTACTGGAGGGGTTACTTTTAAAACTTTCTTTTTCACCTCACATATTTGGGAAGGGGAGAATATTTAAGTTCTATTCACTTAGTTAATTTTAATTATGCAATACAGTGTTATCAACTGTAGTCACTATGTTTTACATCAGATCCTCAGAATTTACTTACCTTATAGCTGAAAGTTTGTACCTTTTGACTAATCTCTCCCTATTTCCCCCAGGCCCTGACAACCACTTTTCTAATCTCTGTTTCTATGAGTCTGACGCTTTTTTTTTTTTTAAGATTCCACTTATAAGTGATACTGAGCAGTATTTGTTTTTCTCTGTCTGGCTTATTTCATTTAGCATAATGCCCACAAGGTTTACCCATGTTTTTGCACATGGCAGGATTTCCTTCTTTCTCATGGCTGAATAATATACACACCACATTTTCTTTATCCATTCATCTGTTGATGGACACTCAGGTTATTTCTGTATCTCAGCTATTGTGAACAATAAAATTTTTTTAAACTATAACTCAAGATTTCCTAGGAAAGTAATTCCATTATTAGAAACAAAGTAGACTTTTTAGACTAGTGTAGGGAAAGAAAGAAAAATCGAAGGGTGATTTTAAAGGAGCAGTGTTCCCAATCTGCATTCTATGTAATTCCAGTCCAGTAGTATTCCTGGGTTCCCTGACCACAGAATTTTTGAAACTGCTACACTCTCTATCCCTTACCCCTTTGTGGTTTTCAGTGTATACTGGCATATTTAAGGCTCAAAGATGTCCTTCAGTGGGGAAATCTGTCTAATTTTGTTTTAAGCCAGCTCTCCCCATATTTATCTGGTTGCAGAACATAGTTTGGGAAATAGCAGAAGAGATTTTTAGCAATTATTCATTCTCTTTTACTTTCAGGAAATAGGTAGTAGAAATTCAGCCCCTACTGTCTCCTGACCTAATTTACAAACATTTTTTTGAACACATGTTATGTGCTTAGTTAGCCATCATGAGAGATGGAAAGTAAGTGTCCATGTGATCGTGACCGAACACTCTAATTGGTGCAGTAAGCTCACCACCGCGAAACAGCAGAGACCTGTGTGGAGAAGCGCCTTGCACAGCAGCCAAGCTGCTCTGAAGTCCAGAGTTTGGGTGGCCTGGAAATGTTTATAAAGAGCCAAAAAATAAGAGAAGACTAAGAATATAGGCAGAAAAAGAAGGAAAGGAGGAGAGAAGCAAGTAGCAGCCGTAAATTAGGATAAATAGTAGTGATGGGATTGGAGCTAAGGAAGAGAGCTGGTGAAGAAGAGACCAGCTTCTGGTTGGGAGGGAAGGACAGGACCTACATGTACATCATCGCCTCGCCTGTAGGTGTGTGAGTGTTGCCAGCTCGCAGACCGCAGGGCTTGCGGACACCAACGTGACACACAGGATGCTGTCATGTGGGATGGTTCAACATTTGAGTACCATGCCCTGGCCACTGAGGCAGGGATCACAGCCTCCTGAGACTCTAGGGACTGGGCAAGAAAGCTGGCAGAGCAGGCGAGGTGTGAGGAAATAGGAGTGGAAGGGACTGTAGTGAAGAACACATGTTTTCATACAGAATACATGGGCTCTGTTTTGCCAGACGTTCTGATTTCTTAAGAGGAGCCGGAAATGTGGGTATTTCTGGGAACTTGTCTGATTTTTCAGCATCGACTTAAGTTTTCATTTCATCTTCTGTTTCATCAACACTGGGGAATACTGGGTGAGGAAATGTAGGAACTCTCTTACGTTTGCTTATGGAAGTAAGTTGGTATAGAAAATTTGGCAGTATCTAGTAAAACTGAAGATGTACAAATGTGACCCAGCAATTCCACTTTTCTGTATATGCCCTGGAGACCCTCACACACCATGCTCAAGGAGACTTATGGGATGAGTGCCCCAGGTAAGCAAGGTGCAGATAGCAAAGTGCGTGGGAAATGATTTCTATGAAATTTATAAACAACAGTTAGAACTAGATCTATGTATTGCTTATGCTTACACAGATACATAATAAAGGTATAACACACATAGCACGGAGGCGCAGCCCTTTCCGGAGAGTTGTTACCTATAGGAAACGGGGTGCGGAAGCTAAGTGCTCTGGGAAACCATTGAAAATTTTAAGCAAAGAAGGGGCATGACATGATCTGATCTTTTTTTTTTTTTTTTAATTTTGGCTGCGTTGGCTCTTTGTTGCTGCACGCGAGCTTTCTCTACTTGTGGCGAGCGGGGGCTACTCTTCGTTGCGGTGCGTGGGCTTCTCATTGCGGTGACTTCTCTTGTTGGGGAGTACGGGCTCTAGGCACATGGGCTTCAACAGCTGTGGCGCAGGCTCAGTAGTTGTGGCTCATGGGCTCTAGAGTGCAGGCTCGGTAGTTGTGGCACACGGGCTTAGTTGCTCCGTGGCATGTGGGATCTTCCCAGACCAGGGCTCGAACCCGTGTCCCCTGCATTGGTACGTGGATTCTTTTTTTTTTTAATTATTTATATTTATTTTTGGCTGTGTTGGGTCTTCGTTTCTGTGCGAGGGCTTTCTCTAGTTGCGGCGAGCGGGGGCCACTCTTCGTCGCAGTGTGCGGGCCTCTCACTGTCGCGGCCTCTCTTGTTGTGGAGCACAGGCTCAGTAGTTGTGGCTCACGGGCCCAGTCGCTCCGCGGCATGTGGGATCTTCCCAGACCAGGGCTCGAACCCGTGTCCCCTGCATTAGCAGGCAGACTCTCAACCACTGTGCCACCAGGGAAGCCCGGCAGGTGGATTCTTAACCACTGTGCCACCAGGGAAGTCCTGATCTTTTTTTTTGAAAGGTCACTGTGGCCACTCTCTGGACAACGTGCTGTAGGGGGACAAGAGGGCAAGCGGGGGGAGCAGGTAAAGATATTAAGGGGGGAGAGAGGTAGTTGGGATTCCAAACAGTGGAGGTGAACCTCTAGGCCAGTGGTTCTTGACCTTGGCACTCTTGGCGTTTGGGGCTGGATCGTTTGTTGTTGGGAGGCTGTCCTGTGCATTGTAGGAGGCTTAGCAGCATCCCTGGCCTCCACCCACTAGATGCCAATAGCACCAGTCACCTCCTAGTTGTGGCATCCAAAAATGTTTCCAAAGGCCCCAGTTGAGAACCACTAATCTAAGCAGTATATTGTGAGGTTCTGAGTATAAATTTCAAAGCTTTATAAGAGGAGGAGACCAGCAAGCGCTTGAGTTAGTTGGGAAAGATTTCATGGAGGAGGTGAGATGTGAGGTGATCTTTGCAAGTAGATGGAACACAGACAGACATCCCGGAGACACTAAGCCTTGGCTGTTTTGGGACTTAAAACAGAAAGCTTTTCCTAAATCTCATATCCCCCTCTAGTTACTCCCTCCCCCGCTTCTCCTTGACTTTGAAGATTCTTGTAAGATAGCTGTATACATGCTCTTCACTTCCCTAGCTTTCAGTCAACTACCAGCTCCATTCCTCACCCCATGGTCCTCAGTGACTTCCTGGTTACCAAACCCAGTGGAATCTTTCCAGCCTTTATTTTACAGTTGACCTCTCCGCCCCGATTGTTTCCCACTCTTAAAATTATTTCTCCTTATGTAATCAAAAATGTAGACCACACTTCACATATAGAGATGTTAATCTCTATATTACTGTAATTTGAAATTTTGTGTCTCCTTTGTATCATAGAATATTGTATAACCATTGAAACTCACTTTGCCAGAAAATGTATAATATACAAGGAAATGTTCCAGTATGTATGAAGTAAGAAAACGGGCTTCAGATCTGTGCAGTCAGTACACTCTTACCCACGGTGACACACACATACGTTCATGCACTTGAGTTTAGAAAAGGGCTGATAAGAAATGCACTGAAATATTAGCAGTCATTTTCCTGGCAGGCAATGTCTTACTTTTATAACTGGCGAAAAGGGAAGGTGTCCTTGAAGACATAGGTTTCTCCAGTTTTCCCTCAATTCTCTTCTGACTCTGCACATTCTGCATGGATGATCTCATCTCGACCCGCCACACCAAGGACAGCTCTGGCTCTCTACCAGTCTGGTCCTGTTTCAGAGTGACTTTAGACTCGCATACCTAATGATCTCTGGATACATTCAAGTGTCCCAGGAACGTCTCTCAAAAATCAACATGTCAGATGGTTTCTAGACTTAGCTCGCGGATCATAATGTATGCAAACGTCAAATCAGTATGTAGCACACCTGAAACTAACATAATGTTGTACGTCAACTGTATTTCAATTTAAAAAAATCAACATGTCCAAAACTGAAGCCATTGTGTTCCTCTTTCCCCATGAGCCGTATCTTTGCCCTCCCTTCCCCAGTCAGTGGCACTCACCATCCACCCTGTCACCCAAGCCAGCAGTTGTCCTACAGGGACTTCCCTCATGGCACAGTGGTTAAGAATCCACCTATCAATGCAGGGAACACGGGTTCGATCCCTGGACCGGGAAGATCCCACATGCTGCGGAGTAACTAAGCCCGTGCACCACCACTACTGAAGCCCAAGTGCCTAGAGCCCGTGCTCCGCAACAGGAGAAGCCACCGCAATGAGAAGCCCACACACTGCAACGACGAGTAGCCCCCGCTCGCCGCAACTAGAGGAAGCCCACGTGCAGCAATGAAGACCCAACACAGCCAAAAATAAATAATTTTTTTTTTAAAAGATGACTTAAAAAAAGAAATCATCAAAAAAAAAAAAAGAAATCATACTGCAGACGCTTCTCTCCTCCTCCCTCCGCAGCCGGTCCACCTCCAAGATTTGTAAACTGATTCTGCCTCTAAATGCATCCTGCAGCTCCCCCCAGCCCATTTGCGCTTTCTGTGCCTTCGTTCAGGCAGGCCTCTAAACAGGATTCCTAGACAAATATATTTTTTTTAATTTTATCAAAAATTTTTTCAATTGAAATATAGTTGATGTACAATAGTATGTTAGTTTCATGTGTACTACATAGTGATTTGACATTTTCATACATTATGAAATGATCATGGTAAGTCCTTTGTCCCCATACAAAGTTATTACAATATTATTGACCATATTCCTTATGCTGTACATTACATCCCCGTGGCTTATTTATTTTATAACTGGAGGTCGTATTGGAGGTTTCTTAATCCCTTTCACCTATTTCACCCCCGCTGCACCCAGCCCTAGACAAATCTTATTGGTCTTTCTGCTCCTAGACCTGTTTTGTCCAACACAGTAGCCACTAGCCGCACGTGGCCATTGAGCACTTGAAATGTGGCTAGTTTAAATGGAGATGTGTTGTAAGTGTCAAAAAATACACCTCATTGGGGCTTCCCTGGTGGCGCAGTGGTTGAGAGTCCGCCTGCCGATGCAGGGGACACGGGTTCGTGCCCCGGTCCGGGAAGATCCCACAGGCCACAGAGCAGCTGGGCCCGTGAGCCGTGGCCGCTGAGCCTGCGCGTCCGGAGCCTGTGCTCCGCAATGGAAGAGGCCACAACAGTGAGAGGCCCGCGTACCGCGAAAAAAAACCCACCTCATTGGGCTTCCCTGGTGGCGCAGTGGTTGAGAGTCTGCCTGCCGATGCAGGGGACACGGGTTCGTGCCCCGGTCCGGGAAGATCCCACGTGCCGCGGAGCGGCTGGGCCCGTGAGCCGTGGCCGCTGAGCCTGCGCGTCCGGAGCCTGTGCTCCGCAACGGGAGAGGCCACAGCAGTGAGAGGCCCGCGTACCGCAAAAAAAAAAAAAAAAAAAAAAAAAAAAAAACCCACCTCATTAATAATCTTGTATTGATTATACAATGAAATAATATTTTGATGTATTAGCTTAAATGAAACATATTCATAAAATTTATCTCACCAGTTTTTAGTTTTTTTTTTAATATGGCTACTAGAAAATTTTAAATGACATATGTAGCTTGCATTGTATTTCTAGTGGACTGCACTGCATCTAACCGTTTGATTCGTCCTCTGCATTGCTGCCAGAATACCTTGCTGAAAAACAAACTCCCTGAGCTAAAAATCCTTTGAAGTCTTTTGGGATAAAATGTAACATTAGCTTAGCACACCAGGCCTTCCCTAAAGGCCTTCAGTTTCAAAAACTTTTGAAGCACTGTGCTGTCCAAACAAAGTGTCCGGCTAGATTTATCTGGTAGCTTGGCAGCTTTCAACTCCTAATCTAATGACTGCCATCTCTGTAGCACCTCTACCTTCAAATATTCAATAGCTATTAGACAGTTGATACACTGTAAATAGATTCAAGTCGAGTTGAGCCTACTAGAAAGTTCCTTGTATCGATTCTTCACAAGTACTAAATTTAAAAGCTTAATACAGACTCTTAAAGGACAGCTACATTCCTATTACTGCTGTTGATAATTCTCTGCTGGACAATGTACCTCGTGCTGGTGGACCAGACGTGTGAGTGGGCGCTCTGAGGGGACCCAGCCTCCACTTGCAGATGATGGTGGGGAAACCAGCTGGGAAAAGAAACCCCAGTGTTTTGACCATGCCAGAAAGATGAAAAGCTGCCTCAAATGCCCAATAAACCCTATCCTGGGAGCTTAAAAAAAATCCCAGTGCCCAGGCCACCCCCCAGACCATTTAAATTAGACTCTGTGGGTGGCACCCAGGCATCAGTATACTTTAATGCCAGCGTGCAGCCATGTTTGAAAACCACTGTTCTAAAAGCCTTTCCTACCTTAACGCCTCTCAAAGCTTGTTCCGCGACTTAGTCCTTGAGAATATGGCCATGAGGTTCCATAGAGGAAGAACATTATATTGTTTGTCAGGACAAACTATAATGCCACCACCCACTGACAGCTGTCATTTATTGATTACTTATGTGTCAGGCACTCTGTTATGTCTCTCTATGTATGTTATCTTTACGTTTTTACTACATCTTTATATATATTATATTTACTTTTTGTACTTTACTATATTTTACTGTGTTTAATTTTAACTACGAAATGGGTCTTATTATCACCATTTCACAGAGAGGAAAAGGAAGTGTTATAGAGGATAGATGATATGGTCAAAATCACACAAGTAGTAAATGAGGGGAAACAGCTGATAATAATATTGATCACATATTAGATCAAGAACAAAGAAGAGAAAAACTAGAAAAAAAAGTTTGTGTACTAATTACCATCAACAGTACCAACAGTTTACCATTTGTGCCTAATTACAATATAGTACAATAATGATTATGATTGTAAATACCTTTAAACAGGTACCATATTAACTTGGGCAAATTTATTTTGATTATAGAACAGCTCAAATTTTTATTATAAATAGGTATGGAATGAATAGCTAATATTTTATTGAGTGTACACTAGGTATCACAGTAAGTGCTTTCTGTGCATGTCATTCAACCTGACGAAAAACAAAACTCTCAGATCTGTACTACGATTTTCCCAGTTTTGTTGAGATAAAATTGACAAATAGCATTGTATAAGTTTAAGGTATACCACATAATGATTTACTATATGTATATATTGTGAAGTGATTACCACAGTAAGTTTAGTTAACATCCATCACCTCACATGGTTATAATTTTTTTTTCTTGTGATGAGAACTCTTAAGATCCATGCTCCTAGCAATTTTCAAATACGCCATACAATATCGTTATTAGAGGAGAGGAAGCTGAGGCTAGGAGAGATTGAGTAGCTTACCTGGTAAATGGCACGTCCAGCTCTTCAAGCCAAAGCTGTAGGACTCAACGGCCATACTCTCCAGCCCTTCGCTCTTTGATTTCCTTGTTTAATATGCTGTAAATGAATACAGCAGTTCACGTATACGCTGCCTTTGCACTTATTGCTAATGTGGAGTGGTTCTCTATTTGAAACTTATAACATGGCTTGTTAGATGGGTATAATTATTTTACAAGTCTACAAGAGTTTTCGTCTCTGCTGTTAATAGTTTTAATTTTGAATATCTGTAATGGTGACTTCATGAAATCTCACTGCTAGGTAAGAACAATTCCTATTTATTTAGTCTCTTCACTGTTCAATCATATAAAACCAACCTGTCCTCTTCGATGAAAAAGTAATGACTTCCAGAGTCATCTTAGCTCTTGAATTGTGTGTTTCATTAAGGAATTGTAGAATCTGTGCATATTTAAAATAATCATTTTGTATTAAAAATTGACCCCAAGCATGCATATAGAAAGGCTTGAAAAATAACAAATATTTGAATGAAGTGTTTCAGGTGGGAGGCATTCAGTTGAAAAGATTATTTTTGAAATAAATTCTCAACCCAGAGGACCCCAACAAGATATCTGCATATTCATATGCCAAGAAACTAAATGACATGTCCTATTCTAATTCATGGTGGTGGAAAAAGAACTGCCTTGTCCCAACCCTGGTTCAGACCAGTCATACAGGGTTGGAAGTGATGCTCTGAAAAGACTCTTTTGTCTCATCTTTGTCAAACCCCTCTTCTAGGGGTTACAGCTGGTGGAGAACCCATAGGCTTGGGGCTCAGAAAACGTGGGTTCCCATTGTTGTGTCTCTGTTAACTCTCCAACAGATTGCCGTGCTGTGAGTTTTCCAAAGTTCCTCAAAGAGATGTTGCAGAATGAGGAATAACTTAGTAATGCTTCAATAATGCCTGTCCTTCATATAGTTAGTATGTAGACTAAATAAGATTCTTGGGGCCTCCCTGGTGGCGCAGTGGTTGAGAATCTGCCTGCTAATGCAGGGGACACGGGTTCAAGCCCTGGTCTGGGAGGATCCCATATGCCACGGGGCAACTAGGCCCGTGAGCCACAATTACTGAGCCTGCACATCTGGAGCCTGTGCTCCGCAACAAGAGAGGCTGCGATAGTGAGAGGCCCGCACACCGCGATGAAGAGTGGCCCCCACTTGCCACAACTAGAGAAAGCCCTTGCACAGAAACGAAGACCCAACACAGCAAAAATAAAAGAAAAATAAAAAAAAAACTTTAAAAAATAAGATTCTTACATAGCTGAAATCCAGTAAGTGCAACTTGCTTGATTTACAGTGATAAGCCTATAATAATACAGAACTCTTATTTGTAATCATATAAGGAATCTGTAGAACCTTTTCAAAAATCCCTTAAAAAGAAAAGAAAGCTAGTGTATTATGTCAGCAAAATCCCACCTGGAACCATTTAGAAATAAGTTATACCTAATTTTTCCTCCAACCTAATAACTCTGTGCCAGTCATTTTTTGGCAGTACAGAACTATTTTCAAATCACTGAAACTCTCATAACCTAAAAGATTTGATGTTTGAAGGAGTTTGTGCTGCTGTTCCTCTTGGGGTGTGCCCTGGTTGCTAATTGAATCAAGTTCCTTCTGCATTATGATCTAATGCAGAGGTTGTAAAGTCAAACCCCTTCAAGGATCAAATGTCAGGGTGCCTGATCCAGGGAGGTGTTGATTGGTGGGAACTAGGGAGTGCATGCCCCACCCAAAGGCATTTAAAGTTTTAAAAATATTGAACATCAGCAGCTAGACAGAAGAACAAACCTTCTGAGTACATTTTACTGCAGATCTACCAGTTTACAGAGCTTCAGCTACTAAAATGTCTTGTGATAGTCAATCCTACCCCCAAAATTGAAATAGTTATTTGCCACTTCATACTTGTTAGTAAGTTGACTGTATGTAAAGATTTGGATACACCAGGAAGTTCACAAAATCAATTATAGTTATTAGGGCTCACATTTTAATAACAAACAACTAAAGAACCATTTTCTGCCTGAGTTCTGATGTTCTTATATATATTCTAAAGTTCTTGAATTACATATTGATAAAATGTCATCCTGGCATTTGTATGTCATATTAGCTTATTGCCTTGCACGTAATAGGCACACAAGAAGTGTTGAAGGTAGGTAGTGGTCACCAAATAAATCCTCCAGGCTTTTTACAACACAGTCTTATGAAATCTGTAACTTTAATTTATGGACTATTAATACTGTGCATTTTGAAAGGTACTTTTTTCCAGTCATGTTCACCCTGAGTAATTCTGTAATTCCTCAGAGATGACAAGGGGGAAGAGGCTATGGTTAAAGTATCATAATACCCTCGGCGGTTAATACATCAATAAAAGGGCATAACATTGAAGCTTTCCTAGGCCAGGTGCCTGCTCTGCGCCACACACAGTGCAGGCTCTCCTGACGCTGCTTCTATGCATCATTCTTGTTATTTCACCTGTTGCAGATACTCAGTCTTGGGGTGAGTCCCATGTGGATGGTAACAGACCTTTCTGCTTCTAAATTAAGTTCTATGCTGTTGTGCTGGAAACATCTGTTACCACCACCATCTCCAAAATTACTGCTAAGGCCATCAGTGTATCGATTGGAGTAATTGAATGAACCTAGGTAACCTGGTAATGTGTCCTCCGTATTAGGTTGCTCTAGGGAAAGAAGAGTTCAATTCCTTCAAATTCTCAGTAGAGGGTATGTGCCCCCATCGACCAATCTGTCTGGATATCAGACACTTTGGTATCAGTGTACACTGTGTACAGAAGCTGTTTGTACTAGAATTGTATACACAAAAGTACATAAACTAAAAGCCTGCCCATTACTGGAAAACATTAACATATGCTGATGTCAAGGCAAGCTTGGTAAATGGAAGATCAATATGTTTTCTTTCCAAAGTTAAACTTCTGATTTTCCCTCAGTCTCTCCACTCCAGCTGTAATCATGCTTCCCCAGCTCAAACATGGCTCCTTTTGTGGAAACTTCCTCTGGCCCTCTGGGTGGAGTTAGGTGCTCGCCTCCTCACATAGCACTTTGGAGGTTTTGTCACATCTGCTTCTTCCCTTGCACCTCTCTTCCACTAAACTGAGTTCCTTGGAGCCAGGGCTGGGTACTGTTGTTTTCATCCTTGTATAGCTGAGGGCAGAGCCCAGCCATTAAACTGAGTTCCTTGGAGCCAGGGCCGGGTACTGTTGTTTTCATCCTTGTATAGCTGAGGGCAGAGCCCAGCCATGTCTGATGGTGGATGTTCTTTGTGAGCCTCACAGTGAATGAATGAATGAAATGATACCAGTGCCTGACCTCAGCGCTCCCACTCCCTCCCATCATCTGCTTCCCGGCAAGTCAGGAAGCCAGGTTCTGTTGCTGAGCTCAGAAAGAGTTCAACTATGTCATGGACATTAGTCTGTACTTTGACAATTTATGGGGAAAAGGATAGGTGAGCTGCCGACCAAATCCCTTCATTAAAAATTGCATGAAGACTGGTTCCAGGACAGTTTTCTTTTTCTCCTGTATGTTTCTGCAGTTTTTTTCATCATTTCCAAAGTTGAATCTGGAACCCTCTCCTTAAGAATTCCTGGTTCTGGACTTCCCTGGTGGCGCAGTGGTTAAGAACCCGCCTGCCAATGCAGGGAACAGTCCGGGAAGATCCCACATGCTGTGGGGCAACTAAGCCCCTGTGCCACAACTACTGAGCCTGCGCTCTAGAGCCTGTGCACCGCAATTATTGAGCCCACACGCTGCAACTACTGAAGCCCATGCTCTGGGGCCCGCGTGCCACAACTACTGAAGCCTGTGCTCCTAGAGCCCGTGCTCCGCAACAGGAGAAGCCACTGCAGTGAGGAGCCCGTGCACCGCAACAAAGAGTAGCCCCTGCTCACCACAACTAGAGAAAGCCCTGTGCACAGCAACGAAGACCCAATGCAGCCAAAAAAATTTTTTAATAAAAATTAAAAATTAGATTGAAAAAAAGGGTTCCTGGTTCTTAGGAGAAACAAAGAGATCACAGAAGAGTCCTCTTTGCTCTTTCTGCAATACCCTCCCCTCAGTTGACAGTTCAAATAAAGTTTCTGAAACTATCTAACGTAGCTTATAAGACTGCAAAAGCCCCATATTTAGTAATGTCTGATTGAAGTCTTAATAATTTAAGTAATGTTCTAAAATTTATTATTGTAAAATATTTACTCCACATAGTTCTCATTTGAAAAACTAGTAACTGCTTTAACCACAGGATTGCATTGTTCTTCAAGTTTGGGAAAGCATTTCAGTTTGACTTACTGGACTGTAAACCTTGGGTGCTAACCTTGCCTGGTAATGAAACATCGTTTCTTCCTAGTGCAACTTAATGGAAAGTCTCTTCGTGTTCCTCAGCAGACAACTGCTCTAAATGTACTGGAGGTATAGTCTCGTTTTCTAGAGAGGGAAACAGGAAAAACACCACTGCTGCCGCCCCACCCCTGTTCTCCAAAAGCAAATGCACCCGCCTCTCTTGTCTGCTGTACTTTTTTACCCTTCAGGTTTATCAAGTAATTTTTTTCTTTTTAAGATTATGAAGAATGCTTAATGTTATAAAAGTTACTTGGATGGCTTTGAAATCAGGGTTACAAAATACGTTTTAAAGGCATAGCAGTAATCTTGAGTGAGTGTTTGGAAGAGGGGCTAGATCACGTGGCAAGTCTGGCAGCAATCATTTCTTCACTCCTGCCCCGTTTTTCCTAAGCAAATACACTTAGGGTGCTCCTCAGCGGTAGTGTAGGTGAAGGATTGTCTCCAAAAAGAGATTGGCAGCTTTAATTTGCTTGATATGTGCAATCATAGTCCGTGTTAAATTCAAAATGCTTGTCCAATCAAGGATTCAATATAGAAAAGAGGCAGTAACAAGCATGCTGCACGCTGTAATAAAGAAATCTGCTGATTGAAAACAGTTTATATATTTTGGAAATGAAATATTAGGGAATGTAATTGGTAAGAAAGAAAAGGATAGGGCTTCATAAATAATGGGAAATAGAGCATATTTTTTACTGATAGTACTAACTCGATTTAATAACATTTTGGTGTTGGATTTTTATATGCTAGAAAATAAGAAAGGTGAGTCCTTTCTTGTTACTCTAAATGTCATGATTAATGGAGTGACCTTTTTTATTTTTGTTTTCATAGAGAGCAGCTCTTTTGGGTTGAATCCGAGGTAACAGTGGGTGATGGGCTCCAGTTCTTTAAGAACTTTCACGGGACATCTTTCTTTTGTTTTCTCATCTAAGAAGACTAGATATAATTTTTTTTAAGTTACAAGTGCTACATGAATGTATTTTTGTGGTAAAAGATCCCAACAGTAGAGAAGTGTATAGAGCGAATAATGGTCCCCCATCCTCTGCTCCACCCCCATTCCCCTCCCTGAGGTTACCACACTGGTTCTGTGGGCATCCTTCCAGCATCTTCATACATAGCTATCTGGATAGATTCATATGCAGATCATTTGAGGGGCAGTCTCATTAAGAAATTGGATTTTGCTGTTCATGTCATTCTCAAGCTATTTTCTGCACAGATATAAATCTATGTATAGAATCACAGCCTGGAGGGCTGATATTCGCAGCTCTGCACTAGAAACGTGTTGTCGATATGGACACCAACAGCTGTGTGTTGGGGTGGTTAGCGGAGACCCTCTTCACCAAGCTCCACCCCAGGTCACAAGCATCCCTCTTGGGGCTCCCTCACTCAGGTGGCCAGTATCCAGCTTTTCTCTCTGAGGAATAAAACCTTCAATAACTTGAACTTAAACCTCAACTATTTACCCTTAACAGTACCTTTACCTGTCTTCTGTTATATTTACCTTTTCCCCTATTTTTTTTTTAGTTCCTTTCCCCATTAATTTAAAATCCTACCTTTAGACTTAGCACTAGTAATCTCATTTTATATAAAAATCCAACTATTCACAAAGTTCTAACTAGAAGTGTTCACTGTGCCATATTGGTGTGTGTTCATAATGATGGGATGCGATGTAAAGGAGACTTATAGAATATAATTTGTTATTAATATGTGCTATTGTATTAACATTTTAACAGTCGGTCTACCATCCTTTATTACCTTTCATTAACCATCATGTTGAGGTAACCAAAATACCTGGTTCCCCACATCCATTCTAAATAAACTGGACTTTACTATGTAAAAAAAATGAAATTACTAAAAAAAGTTAAGTACCACGTTTAAAAAATTAAGTATTTGCCGTAAGAAGAATAATCCATTGTCTTGCTAAGTTCTTTTGGTGTGGGACTGCATTTTTCCTCCAAGCATCAAGCCTAGTGTGCTGGTGATGAAGAGGGGAACACTAGAATGGTGTGAAGTCACAGATGAGAAAACAGGCAGCCCGCCCCCCGGGAAGGCTCTCACAACAGAGTTCATCCCTGCAGGGAGGAGTTGAACCAGAATGCCATGCGCTTCTATGCTGGGAACAGGGCTCCCTGAACTTTTTTGACTTCATACTCGAGCATTTTTTTTTAACCAAAATCTCTGACCTTATATATTTAATTATAGATATGTAGGTCATCTGAAAGAGCATGAGTATGCTCCCCCTGTGTAATGTATCCTATGGAACAAACACAAAAGATAAATTCTTAAGTGGAGAAGGATGAGAAACTGTTTTTTAAATATGTGTATGGTATCTTCAATCCAGGCCTTTTTTCCCAAGAATCTTTTAAAAGACCATTTTGAGAGGTTTCATTTAGTTAAAACTAGTTTGAGTTAAAGCCACTTAACTGGGCAAACAGAAACTTGACTGTGTCCCACTGTGGGGAAAGCGGACCAGCCTGTAAGGGCCCCTCTGTCAAGCCCTTGCCTGTGGAACAGGATGAGACAGACGAAGACAAGAGAAGAGACCCCTTGACATTCCAGCCACACGTGCAGCATCTGAAACTCAGACCAAGCAAGGTGCAGCCATTGTCCACCCAAACAGTAAATATTAAGGTCTTTGTTTTAGATTTTTGAAAATAAAAGAGAAATGTCCTTCATTTCTCCCCATAGGTAATAGAACACGAGCATTTGGGGTGCCACAGGCACGCAAACCCCCGTATGCATAGATTAGCCCAAGAGGTTCATGACCATCGTAGCCATCCTGTGACTTCAACACGTGCCTTTTCTGGTCATCAGAGCTCAGTGTGGCACCCTCTCCACTGTGTGATGCCCCACAGCTGGGAAGAGAGTCTCCATCTGCTCTGAACCCTCCCTTCTACAATTCAGTACACCCCATAATGCACAGGACACTTAAGCCCAGACTGTCGTGCTTGTGGGCCTCGGGGGAGTGAAACCAGAGTGCCTGTCTTTATCTGCTGCTCATCAAAACTGTGAAAAGGTGTGGCTTGATGCGCAAAATGCTCTCAGCTTCTACCAGAGTATATTCAGATTGGTGGTTTTATTATCTCCAGTGAGATACAGCAGTGGTGACAGGTTCACTGTAGTATGTTCACCGCGCCCTTAGCGTTACCTCGCTGCTCTAATACATGGACCAAGGTATTATTCAGGATTTGAAAGAGAGTTGGAGGGATTTCATGAAAAAAGGAAATCTATCATGTAGGCAATACTCAGGATATAATTTTTAAAGTTACTAGAACCTGAAAGTGTGCTGAAGATAAAATATTCAGAAGAACTTAGAGAAAATTATGAGCTGGTATCAGGTCTCCAGCAAGACTTCTGATGGTGGTGAATTTTCTGACTTTGGAAAGGACCCTCCCTTCTGCTTGCAAAGCTCTTTGGCAAGTCCATGAACTGGGGGTGCATGTCCATAGCCCAGCCCAGATGCTTTCCTTTCTGCTTCCCTCTTTCCCCTTGGCTCTCTCATCTCTTTCTGAGCACCTGCTCTTGTTGGACCACCGCTGTCCCTCGAGTTTTAGTAGAGTTCTCTATCAGGAACCATACTGGACTGAAAGGGGAATTTGTTATGAGGATCCAGAGACTCTCAGACCCCAAGGCCAGAAAGGCAGCTGGCCCAGAGGCTAGGTGGCCACCTGGCCTACTCCCCACGTGCATCTTGGCTCCTGTCTTGCACAACAGCTCGGTTCCTTTCTCTCCTGACTTAGAGGGACTTTCTGTCAGTCTCTCAGTCTTTCCTGAGAAACCAAGGCGTCTATAAAAACAAGTAGGCTTCCAGGGTTAGTCCCACTTCCCTTTCAACAACAGTTAGCCTGTCTGTTGACACTTAGCTGGCATAGTTGACAGGGTTCTCAGTTCCTCATCATTTTTGCTTCCATCACCCAGTTCTGGCTTGAATATTAGAGAAGGGACCCTAGACAAAGAAACTTGGACTTGGCCTGAGGAAGATATGGGTGAGGTCTGCTCATGGATCTGGTGGAATCTGTAATCATAACGAGAAACTTCTTACAAGTTTTATACCTGGATCCGAGCCTTCCGAGTTGAGGCCTATCTTGGCCTCTGTCCTGACACATGTGGAGGGTCTTCCCTTTTTCTGGAGATCTCCAAAGAATGTAGAGCCTGCAGTAGCCTGCTCCCTCTCCAGCCTCTTCCATTCACCTGAAGTATGTTCATCCACCAAATAGAAAGGCAGGCTCTCCCCTCTGATCCATCCGAACTGGCTTCTCCATGATCTCCTCAGTCAGGAGTCCTCCCTGGGAGCCACTGACCCAAAGCAAAGCTACATGTCCCGTTTTCCTCACCAGACCCAGGCGCACCCCAGCTAGGCTGCTGTTTCCTGTTCTTGGGGACGCCTCTAGTTCTCAGCCCATTTCAGAGCAAAGATGTCATGAATTCAGGGTTTGAATTATTTTTCCCAGCCCCATATTCTCTTAAGTAGCTCACTGTTCATCATCGTTCATCTTTCCTTTTTTCCCGTTAAATCCCCACCCACCTAGGAAAGTGGGTATTTCTTTTTTTTTTTTAAGAAAAATAGCCACTTAACAGTTGAATGACAGGAAGAATTCTCACCCTGAGGAGGAGTCTTGGTATTTATTGGACACATGTGAAGAGTGAGCCTGTCTAACAGAGGGGTGGTTATCCTTCGTGAGTGCACTCAGGACAGTGGTTCCAAACCAGGGATGATTTTTGCCTTCCAGGGGATGTTTGGCAAAATCTGGAGACATGTTTGATTGTCACAACTCCGGGGAAGGGTGCTACTGGCATCTACTGGGTAGAGGCCAGGGATGCTGGTGAACATCCTACAATAGACACAGGATGGCCCTCACAGCAGAGAATTAACCACAATGTCAGCAAGTTAAGAAATCCTAAGTTAGGGCTAGTGAGATGGACGTGGGTGGGTGAGCTGCTGAGGAAGGTCTGGGGCCATTGTGCTAAATGCTGAGGAGACCCTAGATAGTATTTTGTCAAGTCAAAGGCCACCAGGAGAAGTAAACACAATGATGATCTTCTGGGCATGATGAAAGCAGCCTCGGTCTTTGGGTCACTGATTTTATAGAAAGGCAGCTGTGTTCCCTGGCTGTAGAACAGCGGTTTTCAGACTTGGGGTCTGGGGACTCCTTTACATGCTTAAAAAGTATTGAGGGCCCTAAAGTCACTTTAAAATAACAATAATAAACTCAAGTATGTCAACACAGAAACCTATTTTATGAAAATAACTATATTCCCCCACCCAAAACAAAATTGTGAGAAACGAGCAGCATTTTGGATGTTGGCAAATCTATTTAATATCTGGCTTAACAGAAGACAGCTGATTTCAAATATATACTTCTGCATTCAGTCCATGGCAGCGCCATGCATCATGGAGCTGCTGGAAACCCCACCGTAGACTCAGAGTGAGAGTGAAAAACACAAATAAGGTCTGAGTATAATTTTGAAAAAATTTTGACCTCAAGGACCCCTGAAAGGGGCTCAAGTCACCCCAGCCCCCAGGAGTACCTGGCCCACACTTTAAGAACAGTTGCTCTAGAATGAGGGGGTCTGTGAACCTGAATGGGAAAAAAAAATTTAGCCTTCCTTTCAATTATGCATGGAGACCTCAAACTACAGTGGTATCAGTAGCAGAATCTATGATGTTGTCACCAACAGAAGTCAGGGATATTTTCAGATGACGTTACGGTTGCTGCAGACACCTAAAATATAATTTTATACTCATCATTGCTTTGAAATTGCAGTCATTACAGCATTAGATCTTGTTGTTAATGTTAATAAGAAAGTACGTACACTACTTACCATAAATATGTTCTTTAAATATTTTGATAAATGTATTTCAGTGTAATTGCGTTCCTTTGTAATCCTATGTGTTTTATTAAACCTATTTGAAAACATTCTGAGGAGGGGTTCATGGGCTTTATTTAGTAGACTGCCAAAGAGGTCGTTGGTATGAAAGTACTTAAGAAGCCTTGCCCTAGCGAGTTACACAGCCAAAAAAGCATCACTAGGCCATTTTGGGGAAGTGATCTGGCCCAAAAGCAAGCTGAAATTGGGATGTGTTCCAAGAAAGCAAGTTCCAGCACTGCTGTTGTCAGCCTCTATGTGGACCGCTGCCATTCCAGGTCCTCACGGGAAACAGGGTTCAACAGTTTTCAAGAAAGAGGTCAGCATCCTGAATTTGAGAAACTTTACAAAAGTTTCCTTTAAAAGTTCCCATAATTCACATGATCAACTTCAGCCTTCTCAGCAAACTCGGCTACCCTAAGAGTTCCAGACAGCCAAGGGTTTCCTGCCACTGTGACACATTAATAAAGCTTCCCAAAATTCCTGGACAGGCACAGACAGGGGCAAAAATGATTGCTTCTGAGAAGGGGCCTGGGGTGGATGGGAGACTTTTTGTTGGTTGGTTGGTTCTTGAATCTCGTCCGTTAAAAATGCACATAATTTCTCATATCAAAAATTCAGTTTGGCTGCTTACCAAAAGCAGTCCCTTTTCCCATAGCTTTCCCCTTCCCCAGACGTCAAAAGCAGCCACTTGTAACTCATCCTGCTGCCGCTGCTAGTGTTTCCTCCTTATCTCTGAACAGCTGGCACAGAGTGCAGTATCTGGTCGCTTCCTACAGTGGACAGCTCCCACCCCCACCACACACGCCGCCTCCTGCTCCCTCCCCCACCCCACGCTCACAAGGCAGTTATCAGGATTCTGACAGCTCAGCAGTCAGTATTTATACATACCAGACCTTCTCCTGGTTATCTAAACCTGCTCTTAATCCAGTTCAAACATACCCGGTATTCTGGGCCGATGGCTGTCATGGCCTGATGCACAGCTGTTATCCTGGGGCTCTCCCCTTACCCTCATCTGGGCATCGCCTTCACTTAGCACTTATTTCAGAGTGCTCGTGTCCTACATTCTGGTAACTGCTCCTCTTTTGGGGAGAGGTAGAGTAAGTATCTCTTCCAGTAGCTTCTGAGAAAGCGTCCATGGCAGATAAAGTGTTGAGACCTTGCTTGTCTTAAAATGTTCTTAATCTGCCCCATACCGAATCAATAGTTAGAGAATTCTAGGCTGGAGCTCAGTTTCCTTCACAATTTTGGAAACATTATTCTTCTGTCTTTTTTGAAAGCCTTTTAGATTCCTAATCCTTTCTATGTGACCTTCTTAAATCGCTGGTTCCTGTTTAGAAACTTGTAGCATCTCCCGTGCACCTAGTCATGGCCACATTCACGATGGTGTGTCTTGGTCTCGAGCAGTTTTCACTCCTGCTGCTGGGCACTTTCCATCTGAAAAGGCAAGCCCTCCAGTTCTGGGAAATTTTCTTGAATTTCTTCTTTGATTACCTCCTCATCGTTTCCAGTTAAGTTTTTTCTTTCTGCTATTATGCTTTCAATTTCTAAGAACTTTTCCTTCTTCCCCAAGTGTTCTTGTTTCACGGATGAAATATGTCAGTAACTGGAGTGTTTTTTCTCGTGGGCTGGTCGATTCCCCAGAGTAGACTTTTCCAGTCTCCTACGTTGGGCAGGGGTGGGAGGGGAGGGATGAGGCTGGCTGCCAGCATCTGGGAGGAAAGGGAACGCAGGGTCTCAACATCCAGTATAGGCCCATTGTCCCCTTCATTTCAGAGACCCTCACTAGAGAATAAGCCTTCTGCCAGAATGAAGGTGGATACCTGGGGCCTGTTTCTGAAACCTACTTCAGCCAATTTTCTAAGGACACCCTTCAACTGTTCTTCTAGAGATAATCTTGGGACACCAGTTCACAAGCCCTTGGGAGTTCTATGGAATGAACCAGGTTCCTTTTCAACTCTCCCTACTGCCTGCCTAGAATTCTGCCTTCTAAGATCTGTTAAGTAAATTGCCTCTTGTCCTTCTGTTTTCTGACTTTTGCTTTCGGCACCTCCATTCCTGTTTTCCTCTTCCTTGGAGTTGATTATGCCTATAAAAAAATCCCTTACTGTAATTTTAGTGGAGATTTAGGAGTTCATGGAGCTAAATATATGTATTTAGTGTGCCATCTTTAACCAGAAATTTGGGAGTTTTCACTGCATGCTTTTTTGTGCAGTTTGAATTTTGTCCATATTTATGTTCTAAGAATTCAAAATATAAATATTTGGGAAATTCCCTGGTGGTCCAGTGGATAGGATTCTGTGTTGTCACTTCTGTGGCCCGCATTCAATCCCTGGTCGGGGAACTGACCCATACGGGGAACTGAGCCATAGATAGATATAGATAGATAGATAGATAGATATAGATATAGATAGATACATATTTGTAAACAAAGCTTCCTTCTTTGTTCTTTATTACAGTTAAGAAAGATATTTCCACTTAAATCTGTACTACCATTTGAACATTCAGGAAACCCAAAGGCCTCAAAATATGGAATAGAGGAGGTTGGCAGAGGTCTTTGTGCGCCCTCTTAGCTCCTATTCCACGTGGGTCAGATACGATGGGAAGTAGTTCTTTCTGTGTCTTCTTTCCTTTTTGATTAGATTTTAGATGAGACCCATAATTCAAAGTATAGTATAGTACTAAGTATGTAAATAGTAACAATAATAGTTAACATTTATTGAATACACTGAGCCCCAGATACTGTGGTAAGCGTGTTCTGTGTTTTAACTTAATTCCCGGAACAAACTTATGAAGTAGGCACCACTGTTATCCCTATGTTACAGATGAGAAGATGGAAGTACAAAGGTGTTAAGAAACCTGCTCAAGGTAACATAGCAAGTTGATGGCAGAGTCAGGATTCAAACCCAAACAGTCTAGCTGTAGAGCACATTTTAAACTTAACTACTTATGTGCACAATACTAATGGTTTGTAAATCATGTGAATAACTAAAAGTACTGTCCCCAACTTTGTTGCACATGTTCCCAAACTTCCTTAATGGACCAGTTGTCATAACTTCACCAACTTATAGCTCTTTTTTCCACATAAAACTTGCCAAAATGTCACTAGACTAAGGGAAAAAATTCTTCACTATCTACCTCAAATAAAATATTATTAGCAGAGAACTGGTTGGTATTAAGATAATTGCATAAAACTTGATTTTCATCGCATGAAAAGGATGTAAATTGGCCACTTACCCTAAAATAGTACTAGAGAACGCAAGTGATAAAACATGTCAGTATTCCTCTTTTTCCCTTTATTAATAATTGAGGGATACTTTAAAAATCATAAAAGATTACATAAGAGCTTTAGAAGAATTCAGATTTTCTCTACTAGCCAGTCATGTTCATTTTTATAAAACTGACATCACTGTTAAACCATTTTTACCTCAGGTTAAAATTTGACTGACCTTTTCTGTTACTGAGTCATACCAGGTCACTGAAACCTAAAATAAGTATGTTCTAAGCATTGGGCAACCATCATAACCTATTTAGAGCCAAGATCCACTCAAGACACGTTGACTTCTTGTATGTCACCACCGAGATGGCCAACACGTGCATCAGTAATGTCCCCATGTTCTCATTAGCTCTCCAAGAAGGGAAGGATGCCAGGAAGATGTGCAGAAGTAAATTCAATGGACTCTCTTTGGTCCAGAGTTATGGCTGTTGCTCTATATGTCAGCCTGTTTGTTGCTAACATTTTTTTTTTCTGCAATAACCTATTTTGCGATTTGACTTGACCCATGGTTCACCTGAATCCAGGCAATTACACTTATAGTAAAGGTTCTGCTGTCCAGTTTTTCTCCATCCTGAGGAATGTCAGGAGGCGAGTATTCTGCATCTAAAGGGAACATGAAAAATAAAAATGGAAACACCTGGAGAGTGCTTTCACTCACATTAATCTGCTGCTCTTAGTGATGAGGCTCTGCTCTGCACGTGGCCTCAGAGCAGGAATTAAGAGTCAGACTGAGTGATGCTGCCTTGGTGTTCAGGTAGAAAGGCCTCATTGGCAAGGATAATAAAATGTACTGACTTCAATTACAAGGGGAATTTTGCCCGTTGAGTTTGAGTTGGGGAAATGACCTACAAATCACTAATATCCACGCATTGTGGAAGAGATTTGGACCCTGTATTTTCCCATATTTCCCCCTTATTAGATGGTAATTTTCCTTTAGGGATTTGGGTTTCTCGAGGTATGCATTGATAGGGAGATGGAAAGAGAGAGTAATGAATTAAAATCATTTTATGGTAAGTGTCTGTGCCTTTTCAACTATACGCTTCTCTTTGTAGAACTCTAAGTCAGGAAAATCATTCAGGTGAAGACTATGCATTTTGATGTTAACAGATTCCACTCTTATAGACAGACAACCAGTTAACAACATGAAATGAGACAGTGATGGTTTTCGAAATGAAATAATGTTTGATGTAACCTCGGGTTTCTCTCTGAACTTTGGCCACATTGTTAGAAAAGCTAGGAGGAGGGGAGCAGCTCTGTCAAGCACAGAATTACACACGTGGAAAAAAAATTAATCTAACTACTAAGGGAGAAGCCTATGTTCTCTTGCATGATATTTAGCAGCAAGAGCAAGGAGAGGGCTGTTTCTTTCTTTGTGTAATGTGCAGTAGTTACAATAAACACAAGATTTCCAAATCTCAGAGGACTCTCTTGACAGTTGCTTGATAACAGCTTTTTTCATTCCATAGTTTTGACAGTTTGTGTGTGTTGCCGTATCTAGTGTAAACTAAAACATCACTGTCATTCTGTTTTTCTTTTGTATGTGGCTTCTTTTTTTTTTTTCCATCTTTAGGATAATGAAAAAGATGGGCTTTTCACTTGTAGACTAGAGTAAGGCAAGTTGTGTGTGGAGATTAGCGTGTGTTTATGAGTTCTGAAAGATTCGAGTTGACAGCAGAACACTGCTTTAAATAATTTTTTTTCTCCATATTGCTTCAGTAAAAGTGTAAGTGGGATGTGTAAGTTTTCTCTTAATCTTTTGTTAAATAGCAAATCTTAAGCATCTGTGTGGGTACCTATATTTATCTGTGGTTATTGAAAGTGAATGAATACAATAAATATCTGTAGCGCTCCTGGCTGTGCAGCCTTTGAGAAATGGAAAGCATTCTGTTCCTTGTCGTCTGAGAGGGCCTTGCCCTGCTCCTCCTTGGTACTTTCAGTCCCCGCGTATGCTTCCCATCAGCTGGTGGATCCCCCATCCCACCTGCTTCTGCCAAGTTCATAGCTAAATGAAGTCATCAGTTTGTTTTAGAAACAACAGGGTTTCAGTTGTTGTTTGTTTATCTGATCTTTGTTTTTCTGGAGGAACTCTAGAAATTAAACTGCATCAGCACCATTTGCAAGGCTGCAGGAGAGACAGCAGACCAGGAGCACATGCCAGGGTCATGATGGTCTTTACTCATCCGATGCAAACTCTCAGATTCTTCAGATTCAGGAAGGGGTCCCATACCTGGGATACCTTCCCCCCTCCAGCCCTGATAACCTTTTATGTGTAGAAACCTCGTGAGGTTATTTTGCCATCAAACCAAATTTTGCTGTAGCGTAGCAAAGCTCCCGATGCCGTCACCTGGCATGTTACAGACAAATTCCAATTACTTTTCTACTTCGAGCTATTGTTAAACACTACAAGCTAGCTGACAGTAAAATTATAAATACAGGTGTTGTCACACTACACTATAATCAGAATTTTAATTTGAATTTTCATTTGTAAAGCCTTTTTTTCCCACATGAAAATGGGAATAGAATTAGTTTTATTGACAGTAAAAAGACATTTTGAAAGCTTCCCAAATCATTACCTGTATTTAGCAGGAGGCAAAATTGTGTATGTCCATGTAAAAAGAAGAGTTTTATTATCACATATTTACTCATTATATTTGGTGGTAAATAAAACGGGGAAGACATGTTTGACAAGTGATTGATGGAACTCACTAGGTTTTTGCTTCATCGGAACAATAGACAGACATAAATATATATTTTGCTTTTGTTTTGTTCTGCTATTCCTAATGCAGACCTGCAGACAAAATCTTCTTCCAGCAAATTAAGTACAGCCTGTTGGGAGTCTGCATGCCATGCTCAACTTTTTATTTGGCAATTTTCTCTTCCCCATATTCATCATCTGTGGTGCTCTTTTTTCCCCCTTTGCGTGGTGGTTGGAGTGGGTTCCCCCTTCTCAAGTCCCTTTTTTTTTTCCTCAAGGCATTTAGTGTCGTGTCTGCCAGATTTCAGTGATGAGCAGCGAATTGCTTTTAAAGTGGGCATTATGCCAGTTCAGCAGCACAATGGAAAACCAATCTTCCACCATTCTACTTCTGATGCTGTTATTGTAGCGTTTTAGATAACTGCTGCCACAAAAAAAGAACAAGAAAGGAAAAAAAAGATGTGCTCAATTGCTACCAGTTAGTCAAGTTAAATCCAGAGTAGCATTAAAATTACTCTGAAAACTGTTTGTCAGAGGTCATGTGCCGTCTGTGGCTGCCGTGCATAGGATAGATGTTCTGTTCTGGTGGGGTTTTTCCCTTTATTATTACTGTGACTGACCAGCTCTCTAAATAGCCCTTCACTACCTGTTTACTTATTGTCTTCACCTCCCTGTTGGAAAAAAAATGTGTCAAACAGAAATGCTGAAAAGTTTCTTTAAAGTGCTGGAAATAGCAGGAGAGTGAGTTGTTCGGGGTGCTAGAGTTTGTACAGTGTGAAAGCAAAAAAAAAAAAAAAGTGGGGGGAGAGCAAGAACATAATTCTCTGGTTTCTATAGCAAGATTACTGTTTTCTTCTTTTTATCTTCACTTTTCAACCACTGGGTTCACTGTTCTACTTTTTTTCTTAATAGCACAAATGGAATTTATCCTCTCTCCATCTCGAGTCCCTCCCCCCCTCCACTGGCTTTGCTTGTGAATGAAAGGGACTCCCACTATGACTACAGGACAGATGGCAGCTGTATATGTTGTATTTGATGTATTTTGAAGTGAACCATATTTTTAAATTCAAGGCCAACGGATGGGCTATTTTGAGGGTGGCAGTAACACTATACTTAAAGCCTGCTCCACTTCCACAGAATTTATTTAGACTTTTAAAATTGCATAAATAAATAACCTATAATCTGTGCTCAAAATAATTGAGTTGTGATCTATTAGATGTATTGCAAAAATAATAAAAGCAACTCAGGTTTCTGGACTGCCTTTCTTCTAAAGAATGTATGTTTATTTATCTTTATACTATCTCTAATAGATTTTTCTCTCCATATCTATTACATCATCAGACTCTAAGCCTTATGAAGGCAGGCATTTTTAAAATTTATTATTTTGTTTGTTATATTCCACATAAGAGTAAAATCATATGGTCTTTCTCCATCTGACTTATTTCACTTAGCATAATACCCTCAAGATCCATCCATGTTGTTGCAAATGGCAAGATTTTGCCCTTTTTTATGGCTGAGTAGTATTCCATTGTATATATATACACCACATCTTCTTTCTCCATTCATCCATTGATGGTTGTTTCCTTGTCTTTCTTGGCTATTGTAAATAATGCTGTGATGAACATATATCTTTTTGTATTCTTTTCGTATTCTTTGGGTAAATAGAAGTGAGATAGCTGGATCATATGGTACTTCTATTGTTAATTTTTTGAGGAATCTCCATACTGTCTTCCATGGTGGCTAAGGCAGGCTTTTTTTTTTTTTTTTTTTTTTGCGGTACGCAGGCCTCTCACTGTTGTGGCCTCTCCCATTGCGGAGCACAGGCTCCGGACACGTAGGCTCAGCGGCCATGGCTCACGGGCCCAGCCGCTCCGCGGCATGTGGGATCTTCCTGGACCGGGGCACGAACCCGTGTCCCCTGCATCGGCAGGTGGACTCTCAACCACTGCGCCACCAGGGAAGCCCAAAGGCAGGCATTTTTGTCCGTCTTGTTCATTCCTGTATCCCCAGGGCTTAGAACAGTTATCTGGCACATAGTAGGCACTCAATAAATATTTATTGAATCAGTTAATAATCCACGTTTCTCCTGTGGGTTCATAGAATTGTAGTGTATTTATTTATTCATATTTTTAAAAATCCAGCTAGAATGTCAAACTGTGCTCCTGAAGTACAGCAGTCATACTGATTTAGTCTTTGATTCCTTCCTTCACCCCTACCCCATCCCAAATTGTGCTTGACACCCTGTGGGTACTCAATAAATATTTGTTGAATGAACAAGTGGAGAGGCCCAAACACGGGTAATTTGCCAGTGGGGGATGTCGTCATTTGGTTGTAGAGATGAAGATAGACGAACGCTCCACCTGTCAAGAGTCTCTGAGTTCTCAGCTTTATGTTAGTCCAGAGTTCTTTACCTGGTATCATGGTTTTCTGGGCTTGTAGTCAAGCATGTTTCAGATTCATTTTTTCCCCAGTTTCTAGTTTAACATTCAATGTTAGCTAAAGCATTCAAGAAAAGGCCCTGATAATGATGCGGTCAGTATTCGTAAGCAGCCCATCCGTTAGTGCCATCTAAATGAAGACATTGCATGCTCTCCGGTGTGAGTGGTCCTGTCTTAACGTGGGAAGGAGGCTGCCCTGCATAGTGGGATGCATCCGTGCTAGCAGTTACATCTCCCTCTGCACCATTTACCTTTTCTGTGGAATTGTGGTTGAGATATTCTGTCATTCCGTCACATCCTCCACTACCTGCCTCCCTGGAACTCCCCGCTTCCATCTGCGAAGTGAGGGAAATGAGGGCCTAGAGGCTGCTTAACGAGGTCAGAGGGTTCAGAGAATTCAGTGACTTAATCACAAACTGTACCGTGTAAGAGACACACCGCTCTCCCTTTTAATCATTGAGTCTTAAATGTGACATAGTTTTAAATGGATAGCAACAATTTGCAAATCAGTCAGACCCATTTTGTAATTAGCTTTGGACTAAGCATTAAAAAGTATACATTGAGGATTGTGATAGTAAAAATGCAGAGCAGTGTGTGTATTGTTTGTTGACATGGAGGTAGCGAGTGTCTCTCACTACTAACAGATTCTCTCAAAAGAATGCCTTGATAGAAGCCTTTTTTTTTAAGGAGCATATAAAAGGACTTTCTTAAGTTTTACCACAAAAAAGAACCTGAGAATGTGCAATAGAACTTGTTAGTGGCTTTATTTGAGAAGCATCTGGAATGTGCAATAGAACTTCCCTGATGTGCTCGTTCCATCTTTTTTTCTCTAATCATTTGACCTTCATCCAAGAAGAACCAAAGAACACACTGAAATAAGAATTCATATTTTTATTAGAGCAGATTTTATTAGAGCAGATTTTAGATCTATAAAGTGAACCATTTGGCCTTACATGCCCTGGCATCAGCATTGTACCCCAGGGGGAAGATGAGCGTGTTCGTTCTAGCATCCTGCATCAACATGGGCTAAAATTCCGAAGACTTTCAGTTGCCTGGGCCAAAGATGGGAAATCTTCCGTAAGAGTGCTGAGGAGAACTTGTGCATTTCTAAATCTCAATCATGCAGGCTGGGGGGTAGGAGAGTGCGAGTTACTCTTTGTGTCCCTCCACACTGAGTTTAGAGGAAAGAGCACGAGCCTTGCAAAAAGCTTCCTGGTCCAGTTTCCTCATGGGTATCGTGTCTCCTCTGTTTAACTTATGGCGTTGTTTTCATTGTAGCTGCTTAGCATCGCCATTGTGGCCATGGACAATTCAGAAACAAATGGGCATGGCTGTGTTCCACTAAAACTTTATTGATAGAAACAAGTGGCAGCCTGGGTTTGGCCTTCAGGCCATAGTTGGCTAACCCTTGCCCTATAATAATGAAAGGTATAAAACATAAAATACCAAAAATTTTTTGACTGCTTCTAGTAAAGAACCCCATTTGGGAGTCAGCCAGTATGGTCAGTGCTTGGCCACCCTTGTGAGGAAGAAGCCTAAAGGGACTCTGTCTTTCAAGAGAAAGGCTTCTGTAATTTTTAGGTCACACTTCCCAAATTCTTGCCAAATTCTATAGGGAGAATTTACATTCCATTCAGCTTGTGTTTGTCAGTAGCTTCACTTAGGCCACCTAGTCTCACAAGAGCCTTTAGCTTTTCTCTAAGAAAATGTTCCTCCTTAAGACACTCAATTTCCTTAGAGCCTTGATGTAAGTTACGGTAGAGAAAGGATGCCCGTAATAAAATTGCTAAGTAGGCTGGAGCACTGCCACTAGTTACCTCCCCAGGGCAACCCTAGAGTCTTTGATGGGGGAGAAGAGTTGATAGAGAGGGACAACGGCCATCTTGATGACCAACCAGTTAAGGTTTCAAGATATGTGGTCAGTTCTTTTTTTTTTTTTTTTTTTAAGTATTTATTTATTTATTTGGCTGTGTCGGGTCTTAGTTGCAGCATATGGGATCTAGTTCCCTGACCCCAGGGATCGAACCCAGGCCCCCTGCATTAGGAGCGTGGAGTCTTAGCCACTGGACCACCAGGGAAATCCCCTATGTGGTCAATTCTGTTGAAACTGGTAGAGAATCCTACTTAAAGAGTGTCACTGTCATATCCTGGAATGGAGTACACCACGGTCTTCAGGGTTCCAAGAGGCAGAATCATATTAGCTTAATGGAAGAACTTATCCCAGAGAAAGTACAGTATATCAGTTCATAGAATTTAAGAAGGTAGAGGTTGCTAATCCTGATACCCTGAAAACATTGGTATTTCAGACTTCATGGTTGGTTCTTTGAGTGGCTGGATTGCTTTAATATTTAGATTGTATCTGTTGAGTCAGAAATTCAAAACCACCTCCATTTTACATAAACATAAAATCCAGAGCAGCCAAAAAAAATCTACCTAATACAGAATTTACCTTCTTATATTTTCCTTGGATAACGAGTTTGATGTCATTTAACAGTCTGCCTTTGACTTTCTCTTTCTGCTTTTCCTCAGATTTCTTAAGGTCTTAGATTTCCACCCATTCCCTAGGCACGCCACGCTGAGTCAGTTAGCTTAGGCACTCCACACTGAGTGGCAAGTTGGCAAATAATATATTTATTCATGTTTTCCTGTACTCCCACCATTTGTCCAGGGCAGCGGCCCTCTCTGATAGGCCGATTCTAAGATGGCGCCCCAATGATCCCCGTATCACTCTTGTACAGTAGCCCTCTTCCTTTGCGTGTGGGCTGGACCAAGTGACAAAAGGGATGGGATATCACTTCTGAGATTAAGTTACAAAAGAATCTGACTTCTCTCTTGAGCACGCACTCCGAGGAAAACCAGCTGCCATGTTGTGAGCTTCCCTGTGGATAAGCTCGCATGATGAGATATTGAAGCCTCAGTCCAACAACCTGAGAGGAATATATAGTCATTTATTATATTATTATGTTGCCAGAGTACCTGTTTGATTTGGATTAATCAAAAATGTTCACTTTTCCTCCATAAAGAATGTAACTCTCACCATCTTGGGGTATGACATCTATAGATGCATGATACACAAGTTGGGAGGGAATGTTC